>NC_081569.1:49643557-49722264 GCF_022355385.1 Mustela nigripes | reverse complement strand
CTCTGTTCTTTGTTAGAAGGAAGTTCGAAGACTATGTACCAGTATCTGTTTGAAATTCCTCTGTTCTTTGTTAGAAGGAAGTTCGAAGACTATGTACCAGTATCTGTTTGAAATTCCTCTTCCCCTTCGGAAAGTTCCTAGCTGACATTGATTTCTCTATTTGAACGTCAGACTACCTTGGTTTACTGCTTCAGATTCTCCTGCTCTTCTGATACTCCCTCCCAGGCTTAGTATTTGCACTGGGCTTTCCAAAAACACTGCTTTTGTGTTCCCTCAATCGGTAACGTTTTTGGTCTTCCTCTTCTAAAATCCACACTCACACTGATTTGTTCTTATGAGGTGGCTTAGTCATCATCTGGTCAGGAAGACTTCCCAGAAATTGCCCTCCCTGCCCCCCCATCAGTCCACCACTGATATTCATTTAAGAGCTGCAGCTCTATACTCTGAGAAACAACCTGCACAGACTCTATTTTGGTTCTAATTCCATTACTTTTGTAATTGAATATGATGAATTAGAAACCCAATATTTCCCAGCCTTCAAGCTCTCACTCAGGCATCATTGCTCCATGGGGTGGTGTTGGGCAGGTAAATAGCTGTTTTGAATTTGACTTTGCAGGTAGGTTTGTAAACTGATTCTTGACTGACTCCTTACATAGGGCCCAGGGAGTGTGTGCTGTGAATGGTGTTGGCTTAGCCACTCCCCAGTTCCTTCCAAATGAATCTATTTATCTTGGAGACTGTCCAGGTCTCTAAACCACTCAACTGCAATATCTGTGCAGAACCTGACTCCGAGCATGAAAGAGGAGATGATGTACTCAGGGACTGCTTGGTGGTGTCCTCTTAGAAGGGTTACCCCACTGCAATTTTCAGCCATTTACAGCCCCTGTTCCTTACAGTCCTACTCCTGCATTTGAGCAGGCAGCTCCCCTGGAGAAGGTAGAGGAACTTCCTAAGAGTGTCATGAGGAATGAGTAAAATAAAGGGAGGAGGGAACTAAGACTCTGCAAGAAACAAGGTCTTGGGTTTTTTCACATCACTTTTTGATTGTGCCTTCCTTTTTATGACTTTTCCCCTCATCATTCAAAATCCTCTTCCATGTTCTCCCAGGCCCCTTCATTTCCCTTCAATGACTCCTCTTTGATGTTCCCTTCCTTTTCACCCACCTCTCACCAAGAAAATCAGGGGCACCTACGGTTTTCACAAAAGAGACCATATTTTTCTCAGAAATGGAGAGATTTCTCTTAGCCATGTGACGATACAGTGACAAGTCAGCCGTCTTATATAAGCAGGGCTTTGTCAGACGCCAACTCTGTCAGCATCTAGATCTTGGACTTCCCAGTCTCCAGAACTGTGAGCAATACATTTTTGGTGTAAGCTGCAATGATATTTTTGTTAGAGCATCCTGAACTGACCAAGACTAGAAGTTTTAGGTTCACAGCAAAATTGGGTAAGAAAATACAGAGTTCCTACCTACCTTCTCTCCTCCCTACCCACCGCATAGCCTCCTTACCATCAAGACCTGCTGCACTAGTGAGATACATTTGTTACGATGAATGAACCAACAAGTATATATCATTATCAACTCAAGTCCACAGTTTACATGAGGATTTACTCTTTGTACTATGTACTTTATGGATTTTGACAACTGTATAATTACATATATCCACCATTACACTCTAGAATCATACAGAATAGTTTCACGGCCCTAAAAATTGTGCTTTGCCAATGCATCCCTCCCTGCCTTTAACCATTTGCAACCACTGATCTATTTACTGTCTCCATAATTTTGCATCTTTCAGATATGTAGACTTTTCAGATTGGCTTCTTGCACTTAGTAATATGCATTTAAAGTTTCTCCCTGTTATTTCATGGCTTGATGTCTCATTTTTTCTTAGTGCTGAATAAATATTCCATTTGTATCAATGTGCCACAGTTTATTGTGGTTTTTGTGGACATACCTTTCAACTCATTGAGGTAGTTATCTAGGAACATGATTCCTGGGTTACATGATAGGAGTGTGTTTAGTTTTGTAAGAAACTGCTAAAATGTCTTCCACAGTGGCACAGAGTATGTTTCACCTTCATTTTGTAAAGGTAAAACACTTTTTAAAAATTAATTTAATGTATACACGTGGTATATTTTGAAAGAAAAAATAAAAATATAAAGAATACAGATCACCTACAAATAAGTATATTTTACCGTATTTCCTTTTTTCATGTATAAATGATAAATGTATAGAAGTAGGATAGAATACTTGGCCAAACACTATCTTTTTTAAGGTTCCTGATTTATAATGCTCAGTGCCCTCCAGAAACAACATTCTACAAAGAATGTCCTTCTCACTACACCCCAGTCAGTATTAAATATTAATCAACATTTTCTAATCCGGTGATGAAACAATATCCTCTCGTTTAAATCAGTATTTCTCCCTTATTAATGAATGAACAGCTCCATATGTATATTTAGACTTTTGCATTGCTTATTCTCTATTGTGTATTTATCCTTTCCAAGGGCGGATTTTCCTTAACCTCTGATTTCTCTAGCATACATTATTCACGCTTATGAAAAAGTGTAGGTGTCTGGTGAGGTCGAGGGATGTTACCCCGCTATTTAATCAACTTAAACTGGCCCTAAAGTTTAGGAGGTAACATTCAAATCTAATACGAAAGCCATTAGTTTACATTTGCCAGTAAACCGAGTAAACTGAAGCAACATCTACCGCATGATCGCAAAGAAGGTGTGTGAAGTTTCTTGGCAGGCGGAAAGCTGCTCTCTTGTTGCCTGAAATTAGAATCTAAATGTTTAGGTCATCCGATTGGGAGGATAAAACGTTCAGGAAATTGAGTAGGAGACGTCGTTAAAATGTAATGCGCCTCCTTCGAGCCGGAATCGAACCAGCGACCTAAGGATGACCGCAACTGATTCCCTCTACAGTCCTCCGCTCTACCAACTGAGCTACCGAAGGGCGCGGCACCGCTTTCTTAGCACAGATTTTTGTGGCTATAGTAAACAGCTGGTGAGACGTCTGGCTCCTTTGTATTTGCGATTCAGACTAAAATTGAAGCCCACCAAGTCCCCAGAGAGTCTTATCGATAACCAGTCGAATCCGGGGAGTAACCTGGGGCGTCAGACGCGGACTCTGAGTCTGAGAAAGTGATCATGGAAGCAGGGTAGAAGCCCGATGGGGGCGTATCCGCCCAGCTTCTGGACTACGCCGCGGAATTAACTCGAGAACCGGTGGCTGCAGAGGCACGGGAGAAATCCGGCGCCCGCCGGCACTTGGGAAGTGCGCAAGACTTCGCGCGAACGGTGTCATGGCTGTCAATAGGCCTACGTTGCCCTGTTCCGCAAACAGGGAGGTGTCGACTCCTGCCACCCTCATTCTGTCTTCCAGCAGAGACTTGAGTAATCTGGTTCCTCTCCTGCTTATTGGAAGGTAGACACCCTACTTTTCCCTCAGGATCACGGGAGCCCAGATTCTATGATCTTCTATCCTGCATCTCCAGGATCCTATTTCCCCAGAAAGATCACACAGTGCTTTTTTCCCCTCCAAGTCTGTTTCAGTAAGTGGACAAAAATGGAGAATAATGTGGGAAAATAACCAACCCTCACAGGCCCCAGCGAGATTTGAACTCGCGACCCCTGGTTTACAAGACCAGTGCTCTAACCCCTGAGCTATGGAGCCACCTCACAGGCTCTGTTTTTTTCAGCATTGAATCCCTTGTTTTAAAAACTGTGGCCAACTGGCCCTTATGTCTGAAGTTTAACAGACAATTCAGACTCAAAAGGAATTTGTTTTTAAGAAAGTACCCTCAAACAACCGAGTGACAAAGAACCGTGTTCTTGACTAGGCCTAAACTAGGATGTAAGCACCATGGTTCATGCTCCTCAGCCTCAGTCCTGACAAGTCCCTGAACTCGGGCCACAGCACGGCCCGGAGTGGAGGGAGGCCTGGGGTCAAGTGGAGTGGTGTGAGGGTGTCTTACAGAAGAGAAGGGATGGAAGACATGGCAGCAGCCTCATTGTCTCCAATCTGCTTGGATTCATAAAATGAACCTCTCCAGGTCTTGTAGATTATGATTGGGGTGGTTTTATGCTTGTTTTCTTTTCTTTTCTTTCTTCTTTTTTTTTTTTTTTACAGGGAGGCGACTTTCTCTAAGCCCAGTTCATACCCTTCCCACCCTCAGAATTTGGCAGCTGAGAGGGTGAGGACACCAAGGCATCCGGACCTCCCTGCCCGGCTTCCCAGCCTATGGGCTGAATCAAGCTTGGCCACAGTCCACCTGGGTCTGAGATCCTCCAGGTCTCCTGAAGCTGACCTTGGCTAATCCTTTCCTCGGTCCTTTAACACTCTCTGTTAACAACTTGGAGGGCGCGAGGCAACTCCTCTCTGGGCCCCCAAGCTCTTGTAAATGCCCAACTTGAAGTCCAGAACAAATAGAAAGTGGCCACTTGTGGGAGGGTTGGGAAGGGAACGCGCCTCTTCTCCTTTTCTCTCCTCTGGTAGGCGGCCCAGGAGTCTGGTGCCTGGTTCAGGAAATCCCATAGCCATTTACCGAGTCTGTACCCTGTGCCAGGAACATGTTAGCCGCAAGAGCAGACAATGTGACCAAGGCAGACAAGTCAGAGCCCAAGAACTTCGTTCCCCAAGCAGAAAGCCTTGCAGAGTAAGGACTAAGCCCTCCCTTCCCTCTCCACCCACCACCTTCTGGGTGATAGAGAAGCGGGGGTCCAGCCTTCTTTAAAAGAGGGTATAGGAAGCGGGCAATTCTTCCCCGAGGTCACCTTCGGCCGGCCCATGAAGGGTACCTTAAATCCAGACCTAAAGCACAAAGTTTATTAAATAAGTCTGGAAGGAAACAGCCAACGCATGCATGCAAGTGTTGAAAGAGAGAGGGAGAGCAGAGCGGGCTAAGACAGTGGTTCTAGGATTTGACCCCCATAGAGGCCATAGTGTCCAGGTCTTCCACTGGTCCTGGAGGTAACCTTCGCCTTTTAGTGAGGTGGGTGGTTCTTATTGTTCCTTTATCCTTACACCCCTGGGTGCCTGCAATGGTTCTGGTCCCAACCATCTAAGCAGCCAGACCCCACCTCAGAAGGGTCACAGACAGACTCACAGTTCAGCCTGAGCTTCTGCATGAGCATTCCTACCTCCGGAACGGTGTGGGTCAGGTTCCTCCGAATGCGCATACTGATGTTTTGGGGGTCTGGAGGAAATCGATGGGCTTACGAGCAGCATCAAAAACAGTGTGAGGCAGCTAATAGGATGAATGAACATTGCAAAAGAGGAAAGCGTGCCTTCAGGGCCGGCTCGTTGGTCTAGTGGTATGATTCTCGCTTTGGGTGCGAGAGGTCCCGGGTTCAAATCCCGGACGAGCCCAGTTTTTCTGGCTTTTTTGGACACACCCCCCGTTTAGAGCCAAATAAAGCCAACGCCGCCCAAATGCACCTAGGCTGAAAACCGCTCCAGCCTGGACCTGTTCCGAGATCAGCTTCCGGACAAGTCGCACCTTCAGTGGACCAATACAGGAACAATGAAGATGCCACCGCGAGCCAAGGGCTTCTTGAGATCGGGGTGCACGGGTGTGGCTTTGACAGGCTCTTTTGTCAGGAATAGCTTGCTCCTGCGGTTCTTACCCAGGCACCTCGTGGGGAAAAAAGCTAGTGCGCTTCTCGCTAGGGCATTTCACACGGAGCAGAGTGGTACCCGGAGGTGTATTAGGATCGCAGTGTCGGACCAGAATCGTCTTCCTGAGTCCAGGGTCCGCGGCAGCGATCCTTCCGCGGTGCGGGATCTAGCCCCCGCCCCGGGAGCCCGATCCCCGTGAGGAGAGCGACTGCGCTCACTGTTCCGGACACCGTTTACCCCACAGTCACAAGTGCCTTTTCGAATAATGTAAAGTTGCGACCTGGGGACCTTTGAGCTCCAAAGGCGCAGACATCCATTCCACCCAAAGAGAGCCCAACTGAATATTTTCCAAGACTCTGACCGTATAACGTAGTGATATTTGTCTTGCCATTTCTAGCAAGAATCTACCAGACCCTTTGGAGCTCTTTGGTTGCTTACCTGGAAAACCAGAGGTCAGCAGTGTGAGGTGTCTACCTGAAACCTTACATCGTGGTTGCAGATTCTGGTTTGTAGAAAGTAGCCCAAACCTGTGAACTGCTGGAATAATAGGCCTTCAAGTTTGTTTACCTTCCGAACCTGCTTGTACAAGGGGAACCTTTGACTGAATTTCTGATTCACTCGGTCATATTTGTCCTTACGGAGGTTCCGATCTTGGAAAGATTACGTGGCCCGGCAAGAATGGAGGGTTTGGTGATTGGTGATTGGAAGGAGGGAAAAGAGAGGGTAGAATGTGCCAGGATGCCCTGCCTATTTGGTTGTCCCGCCAGAAATGTGACATATCTAGCCTGGGCTTTTTATGTGTTGGATGTGTTTGCTACTGGGAAATGCACAGTCCTGGGGTTCAGGAGAAAGCTTCAAACGAAAGAAAGGGTTCAGGAGAAATATTCAAACAAAAGAAAGATTCAAACGAAAAACAGGTAATTGTATGTATGGTGACAAGATGGGAGCTACACTTGTGGCGAACACAACGTAATGTATAGACTTATTGAATCTCTATGTTGTACACCTGAAACTAATGGAACATTGTGTGTCAACTACAATTAAAAAACAACAACACCACACAAGATGGTGGTTAACGTTGGTTTGGAGAAGAATACACAGGAAAGAGCATGCACAGAGAAAGAATTTAAGGACAGGCCCTGTGTGTAAAAAGTTGAGAATGGAATCCAATGAGTGGAGGAACTGGAAAAGGAAGCATCATGGCAGTTACTTGTCCGGGCAGCCAGTTTGATTCCTCAGGAGCTGCTGACAGCCTTTACCAGCATTTAAAGCAGGAAATGTAAGGAAGATGACAGGGGTGGGTTGAAGAATGAGGGGAAGGTGTGGACACATAGGTAAAGAATTCTTTGTAGGAGCTTGGCTGTGAAGAGGAAGACCTAGACCTTTCACATTTGGCTCAAAGTTCTCAGGGTAGTTCACGATTATTTAGTGGGTCCTTTCTTTCCCTGCCCTCAAGACAAGGCAGAGGTTTTTTGGCGTATCAAGGACTCTCAGGGGCTTTTATAACCAGCACAGATGAAAGTGGCGCCATTACTCCTCCTATTGCCATGGTAGGAGGCAGGCATACTGGCTGGGCTTACAATCAAGACAGGAAGAACTCCGCAGCATTTGAAGAAAGGCACAGAGGAGCAAATTAAAGGGAACTAGCTCATGGCCTGAGGAGGGAGGTGAGAGAAGGGAAGCCAGTTCTGAAAAGCAGAAATAGGTTTATTATCATCTTAGGTGGGAGAGAGGTGTGGGTTTCAGGACCCAATTAATGGTTATATTGTCAGAAGTTCTTAAGGGTCTGATTAAGTCTGTCTGAACAACAGACTCAAGAGTCCTGGTTGCTTGTGGTTGTTTTGTTGGTAATATAACAGCTTTTTAAACAATATTGATTATGGGAGCTGATGTGGGCCTTTAATACTCTACATTATTGGGACGCCTGGGTGGCTCAGTGAGTTAAAGCCTCTGCCTTCGACTCAGGTCATGATCCTAGAGTCCTGGGATTGAGCCCCATATCGGGCTCTCTGCTCTGAGGAGAACCTGCTTCCCCCCCGCTCTCTGTCTGCCTCTGCCTACTTGTGATCTCTGTCAAATAAATGAATAAAATCTTTAAAAAAAAATATTCTAGGGGCGCCTGGGTGGCTCAGTGGGTTAAGTTGCTGCCTTCGGCTCAGGTCATGATCTCAGGGTCCTGGGATCGAGTCCCGCATCGGGCTCTCTGCTCAGCAGGCAGCCTGCTTCCCTCTCTCTTTCTCTCTGCCTGCCTCTCCATCTGCTTGTGATCTCTCTCTCTGTCAAATAAATAAATAAATAATCTTTAAAAAAAAAAAATTCTACACTATTAACAATGTGGCACCGCTGCTTTGAATCATGCAAAAGAGTCCCTGGTAAATCACTAGTGATCATGGCTGTTTGACCCTTATCTAGCCCTTATGTCATCTGTCCTTTCAAAAATCAATGCGATGAGAGTTTGCTGTGTTCCAGATTACTAGGTACTCTTCTTATTGGCAAAGAACAAACTCAGGTAGAACCCAGTCTCTGTCTTCAAGGCATTTTTCAAAATAATGGGGAAACAGGGAAAATGGTGTCAATTGCCAGAAAAAGTATATCATTTAGGATTCATAGTAGAACCAGTATAAGTTATGAAGCCTAAAATGTATTATAGGAATTATTGATACAATTCACACACTTAAAAGTACACGTGAATTTTTTTTAGAATATTTGAGGATTTGTACCACCATCAAAATCAATTTTACAGTGTTTTCATCACTTTAGAAATAGCCCTTTTACAGCATAGAAGTCACTCTTCATTTCCTCCCATCCCTCTTCTGCAGCTCAGGCAACTACTACTCTACTTTCCCGTTATATAGATTTGACTATTCTGGATATTTAATGTGAGTAGAATCATACAATACATAGTGTTTTGTGACTGGCTTCTTTCATTTAGCATTATTTTTTTAAAAGATTTTATTTATTTACTTGACAGGGAGAGAGAGAGAGAGAGAGATCACAAGTAGGCAGAGAGGCAGGCAGAGAGAGAGAGGGGGAAGCAGGCTCCCCGCTGAGCAGAGAGCCTGATGTGGGGCTCAATCCCTGATCCTGAGACCATGACCCGAGCGGAAGGCAGAGGCTTACCCACTGAGCCACCCAGACACCCAGCATTATGTTTTTAAGGTTCATCCATGTTGTAGTATTTATCAGTACCTCATTCCTTTGTGTCAAGTAATATTCTGTTGAATGGATATACCACATTTTATTCATCCATTCATCAGTTGGTGGGCATTTGAGTTGTTTCCACTTTTTGGCATTATAGTGCTGCTATGAATATGGTATACAAGTTTTTGTGAGGACACAAAATTTTTCATGTCTCCTGGGCATATACCTAGAAGTGAAATTGATGAGTCATATGTAACACTGCATTTAAGCTTTTGACCAACGACCAATTTTTCTAGAGTGGACACACTAATTTACATTCCCACTAGAAGGGCATGAGTGTTCCATTTCTTTACATCTTCATCAATACTTATAAATATCTTTTTCATTATAGCCATCTTAGTGGATACAAAGTGGTCTTTCATTGTGGTTTCATTTGATTTCCCTGATGACTAATGATGTCAAGTTTCATGTATTTATTGACTATTTATATAACTTTGTATGTCTCTTCAGATCTTTGCTATTTTTAATTGAGTTATGTTCTTTGTGTTTTTGAAAATAGATGTTTATATATATTCTGGATACAAGTCCTTTTTCAGATGTATGATTTGCAACTACTTCCTGCCATTCTGTGAGATGTCTTTTTCACGGTCTTGATAGTATCCTTTGAAGCACAAAAATTTTTAATTATGATGAAGTGCCTTGTATGTGGTTGCTTTTGTTTGTTTGTTTGTTTTTGGATTGTGAGCTATGTTCAAGAAGGCTTTATCTAAGGGAGACTTTTATTATCTGTGCTGAGGCTGTGACCCTCTTGAGAGATGTATTCATTCTGCCCATGGGTGTTATTAACTGAGCATAATGTTTATATTAATGTATTGGCTTACAGTTTCCCAGATAACACAAATATTTGTAATGTTTTTTCATAATTCTTATTTTTTATTAAGTTTTTATTTTAATTCTAAAACAGTTAACCTACAGTCTTCTATTAGTTTCATTTGTATAATACAGTGACTCAACAATTCCATACATCACACAGTTCTCATCACAACAGGTACCCTCCTTGATCTCCATCACCTATTTCACCCATCTCCCTGCCCACCTCCCCTCTGGTAACCCCAGATGACACAAGTTTTGTGTATGAAGTCAAAGAGAGCTTTAATTAAGAATTCTTAAAGAAGACTTTTTCCTAGAAGCAGACAAATTTGTTGATTGTGGCAAGGGAAATTTTTTTCTAGTCTACTGTTTCACTGATAATAAGTGTTCTAGCTGTACGTGAGAGATTCAGTTTCAAATAGTCACTGGAGTAAGCCTAATATGCAAATGAGTACTAACACCCAAACTGTTGCTTACTTGAGTTTAGCACTTCTCTCAGGGCAGTGGCTATCATCTGCTTCTGAGTCTTTAATTCATTCAACAAATATTTCCTGGGCACATTCTATGAACCAGGCTCTGTTCGAGGTGTTTGAAATACATTCTTATTTTCAGCCTTCTCTTAATTTGTGATTTCTAAGAATAACTTTACAATTAGCTAATTAATAGCTTTATTGAAAAGAATACATCTGTAAAACAAAACAAAGTAGCTGGAAATGTGGTGAGAAAACCAAGCAAATGGAGTCCCAGGGGAAACAAAGAACAAAATGATTTTAAATAAGAGTCCAAAATCAATTATGCTGTTAACATTCAGATGAAGAATAAATAATTCCTTATGGAATAGGAACTTGTAAAATAAGATTGAAAAAATAAAATTGAGAAAAAAAGAAAATTGCACAGTGCTTCCTAGTACAATTTTTATTGTGATCACATTCAATTACCTAATATTTTCTCTTATGCTTTATTAGTAAAATATCACTTTGTCAGACCCACTTTTTAAAAATAAATTTTTAAAAATTTTTAAATAAATATATAATGTATTATTAGCCCCAGAGGTACAGGTCTGTGAATCACCAGGTTTACACACTTCACAGCACTCACCATAGCACATACCCTCCCCAATGTCCATAACCCCACCACCCTCTCCCGACCCCTCTCCCTGCAGCCACCCTCAGTTTGTTTTGTGACATTAAGAGTGTCAGATCCACTTTTAAATCTTACAATGGTCTTATTATATTTTGACCTACAGTTTTATATATATATATATATATATATATATATATATATACACATATATAATCTTTATTTTATTTTTATGTTAATATAATTTTATTATGTATTGTAACATCTCTCATTTATATGGTCTATGAGTTCCTTGGTGGCAGTGACCATATATGCCTCTCTCTCCTTACCAGCTTATTTCCCTGAACATTGTACTCGATAAACTTTTATTGAATTGAGTCCCGAGTAATTTCCTACAATAAGGTAATTTTGAAAATAGATGGTTTAACGTGCTTTATTGCCAAAATATGGGAGTGGTTATTTCCAAAAATATTATAAACTGTTATATGAATTCTCCTTGGCCAATGTTGGGGATTGGCTTCAGATTTTTAGGCTCTGTGAAGATAGGGAATTTTTAAGCAATAGTTCATCTGTTCTCTGAGCAGAACTCCAAGTTCACTCCAGAAGTATTCTTTTTCCATTTTATTTTTTTTTAAGATTTTATTTATTTTATTTGACAGATAGAGATCACAAGTAGGCAGAGAGGCAGGCAGAGAGGCAGGCAGAGAGGCAGGCAGAGAGAGAGGGAGGAGGAAGCAGGCTCCCTGCTGAGCAGAGAGCCGGTTGCAGGGCTCGATCCCAGAACCCGGGCATAACGACCTGAGCCAAAGGCAGAGGCTTTACCCCACTGAGCCACCCAGGCACCCTTCTTTTTCCATTTTAAACCACATTCCTCCCATTCCTTTAGTTTTCACTCAAAAATACTTTGGGTATTGAAATGTTTCATGTGTGTGTGTATTATTAATAAAATTAGATGAAAGCATTACTATTTCTGGTGCCCACTGAAGTTTTATGGCCGTCTCTTTGCATGCTAATGCTCAGCTTCCCAGCTTTGCAGTAGTATTGAGGTTGATGTGCTGTCCATACTTGTATATATATATATATAAGCATTGTCTCTATGTATACAAACACACTCTAACATGGGATCAATCCCCATTTAATGGATGATAACCTCTGAAAACTTCTCTAACAAGAAAATACCAGAGAGGGTAAATCAGTTTTCCTATGATCTCCAATGTCGTTTTGTAAACCTCTTTGTCATCCTTATTCCTTTGAATTATTATTTGTCTCTCGGTCTTCTCCTCTAAAATCAAAGCTGCTTGAGGTGAAGAACCATTTCTTGCTCATCTTAGCACATATCAGCACATATCAAAGATACTTCACAGAACTTTGCTAAACAAATGAAAAAAAAGTGAACAAATAAATAAGTGAATATTTGTCCAGGATGTCCAAAGACCCCACAAATAGGAATCCTTACCACCTTTCAAATATCCAGTGAAGAACATAAAACATACCACAAAGTCTGGTTCCTGGTTGGTACAACAACAGTTGGCATTCATAATTCTCTGATATTAAAGGTCCCCGACCCAATTCCAATTTTACTAAAAACAAAACAAAATTGAACACAACAGATATAAGAATGTCAAAAGTGGACTAATGAAAGGTATGCAACCAGTGAAAAAATGAGTGATGTCTTTAATTCATCCTTGTAATACAGTGAAAATTAGAAAACTACATTAAACACTACTATTCATGAACTTGCTCTTGGAACTGCTTTTGCAAAGACACTAGGGATTACTGTGGAAAAGTTAGTCCCTAATTCAATTTGCTTTACTTCTTTTCCACCTGACAGTAAATGCAATGTTTCTCATAAAGTGTATATAAATATACACAGAAAATTTGTTTATTTTTATTGATTTTGAAGGTTATAGGGAATTTTTTCTTATTATTCTTGATTTTAATAAACAACTGACAGACTCTACTGAGAACTTAAATAAATTTTTAACTTTTGGCAAGTTCAAAGACAGATCTCTTCCCAGAAAAATGCATATAAGATCAAACACATAAAATTTATTATTTTAACATTAACAGGTCTTATAAATTTTTTTTACCCTCAAATTTTATTTAAATTCTAGTTAGGCAAAAAGTTTTCTGAAACCCATCCTAGATTCCTTAGTGATCATGGGCCCTTTAGCTTAAGATCTCACAGACTGGAGGATCTTATGATGTAATGATGGCATTGGTTATGATTTATAGGTGAAATAGAATCAAGGAATTTTGCTTGAAAGAGAAAGGCAGCCTTGATGATTTTGGAGTTCTTTTGTGGTTCCAGAATTTGGTCATTTTGTTATGTCCACAATGACCACAGGAAAGCGAGAGACGATGGAGAAGACTTGGACTCAAGACTGGAGTCAAGGGACTTAAGACTCCCTTCACTTTCACTTTACTGTTTTCCTATTGAAACTCTTAACAAGTAGAAGATCCCCTAGAAAGCCTGCTCCCACCTTCCTAAACATATCCTTCAGAGCTTCCTTGACTCTCTCATTGCGTAAGGCATAGATGAATGGATTCAGCAGTGGTGTCACAAATGTTGTTACCACGGTCACTGCCCAGTTAGTATCCACAGAGCCACTCTGTGATGGTCGAACATAGAGAAAAATGGCACTTCCATAGAAGAGGGTGACTACCATCAAGTGGGAGGTACAGGTAGAGAAGGCCTTCTGACGGCCTGAAACAGAGGGGATGCGCAGGACAGCCAGAACTATGTAGCCATAGGACACAGCAGTAATCATCAATGAGGATACAATGACAAGAGAGGCCAGTACAAAGTCAGTTTCCTCCAGCTTCTTGGTGTTGGTGCATGCCAGGCGGAGCAGTGGGCCACTGTCACAGAAGAAGTGTTGCACCACAGCATCCTGTTCACAGAAGGGAAGTAAGGCCACAGCCACTGTGGGGCCAAGCACAGGAAAAAGTCCCCCCATCCAGCAGGCCAAGGCTACCCGAGAGCACACAGTGCCGTTCATGAGCAAGGGGTAGTGCAGAGGGTGACAGATGGCCAGGTAGCGATCCACAGACATGACAGCCAACAGCAGGAACTCAGAGGCCCCAAGAAAGAAGTAAAAATAGAATTGAGTAATACATGCAGCAAAGGAAATAGTGTGTTGCCTTGAGAGAAAATTGCTCAGCATCTTGGGAATGATGACGGAAGTGAGAAAGATCTCTAGGCAGGACAGGTTACCCAGAAAGAAGTACATGGGAGTCTGCAGGCGAGTATCAGCTCCTACCACCCCAACGATCAACACGTTGCCTGTTAGAGTCAGCAGATAGACAAGAAGGAAGACAGAAAACAGTTCTGCTTTTGTGTTGTTGAGATTCGGGAAACCTGCCAAGATGAACTCCGTCACACCACTGCTCTGATTCTCGCCTGGAGCCATTATCTTTCCCACCTGTGTGACAACAGGAACATGATCCAAGTGAGGACAAGTCTTCTCCAGAACAATCCCGTAACTTATTTTATTGTGATATGGCATACATATCCCCACTTTCTCCAATCCCTGTTAAGATCTGAAGAACCTGAGGTCCTCCTCTAATTACTTTTAAAGCTGGAGAAGATATTTCAGAAAGGGTAGCCAACACTTATGTATGAAAATGCCAGGAGCCTCCATTCTTAGATCCTAAATGGTGAGCCTCATTTTTATAATAATGAGATCATTGATCAGATATCTGAGTTTGACAAAAGTATCCAAAAAATGATTTCATGAAGGATATGATTCCCATTCCACCAGGATCAGGACTTGAGTAGACTGCTTAGCTTTGAATCTGATCATCTCCATTTTCTAGCCGAGTAGCCTTGGGAGACTTATTTAGCCACCCCTGCACTACTCCATCATGAAATGTTGTAAGAAGCAAGTGAAATAAGAGTGTAAACATTCAGAAGAATTTCTAGCACTTAGCTGACAAATGATGCAGTAGAGAAAGCTCTGTAAGTTAGGGCACCAGACTCTAGATTTGGCTTGCCATTTCCCTTGGAAAGTGATCCACACATCCAGCTCATTTGTCCTTCAACTGCTTGGCTGTGGAATGAGTCATAGGTAGCTAGGTCATTAGTACATCTATTATATAAAACTACCTTTTTAATGGAGAATTTCCCCAGCAACCTAAGGGTCTATCTGAACTCAGCTTGTCATAAAATGCTTGCCTATCTTAAGCAAGTTATGGCATATTTAAAGGGTAGAATAGGGTTCTAATTGTAATAATTTATTATTATTATTATTAATTATTGTAATAATTCTAACTGTACAGAATCATTCAATCAGATCTATTTATTTAATATCAACATAAGCTAAATATTCTGGGGAATATTAGGATGTTTCCTTTTTTAATTTTTTATTTTTTATTAACATATAATGCATTATTAGCCCCAGGGATACAGGTCTATGAATCGCCAGGTTTACACTTCACAGCACTCATCATAGCACATACCCTCCCCAATGTCCATAACCAGCCACGCTCTCCCTACCCCCTTCACCCCTGTCCCCCGCAACCCTCAGTTTGTTTTGTGAGATTAAGTGTCTCTTATGGTTTGTCTCCCTCCTGATCCCATCTTGTTTCCTGTTTGTTTTTTCTTTTTAAGACTAATTTATTTATTTAGAGAAAGAAAGAGTGCATGCTTGGACAGGAGGAAGGGAAGAGAGAGAGGGAAAGAAGCAGACTCCCCGCTGAGTACAGAGCCAGAATTGGGGCTTGATCTCAAGACCCACAGATCATGACCCCTGAGATTATGACCTGAGCAGAAGACAGGAGTCAAGCACTTAACTGACTGAATCACCCAGATGTCCCTAAAATGAGTTTCTTATGCTCTTTCAGTCCATGGTAGCAATCCAACGCCCTTTCACAAACCTGGGCTCTATTAGATGACTTGCCAGAGACAGAATCAGGAATTCCTAGTAATTACTCATGAAATCAGAAATGAAGTCCAGTTTTGAACATGTCCACTACCAGTTATAAGAATCAAATCAATGATACTCTGAAACTTGACTTTAAAAATGCTTCAGTTATTAGAATACTGATCATCTTTAGTCATGCAAAGCATGAGAATTACCTTAAGGCCTTGGTTCTCAGCCCTGTTCTTTGAAGCACTCCAGTAAACAGTAACCTCTTTACTTACAGTGTCTCAACTGTGGGTCCCACATAAGTAGAAACATTTTGGTACCTTTGTCTAGGATAAAGAAATTCTGTCATCTTTCTCCCTAGGGATTCCATTCAGAGCCTCATCTTCCTCAGCTCCTACAGAAAGGGCTTCACTGTCAATAAAATTATTCAAGTCTTCTTCTGTATTGATTATATATTGGGTGCTAACTATACTTGATGATTCAGAAATAAAGGAGACATTGTCACTACTTCATGTAGCTCACTGCCTGATGAGAATAACATAGAAGGTAATATATGTCACAGACAGAATGACACCAGTAAGAATAGCCCCTAAGGGGGCATGTGGGAAAAGAACCAAACTGAGACTTAGAGAGACAGGAAGTGTTCGGGAGAAAGGTGATGCCTAAAATAAGTGCTAAAAATGACTGTGGATTTGATAGGAGAGAAAAGATGTTTTGTAATGGAAAAGAGTATCATGTGCACATAGTACATTTGGGCTGAAACACAGAACATAAGGTATGGAGTGGAGTAAGATAGAACTAGTCACCTCAAATGGGACTCTTTCTGGCTCTCTGTGAAAATATTTCCACCAAACTGAACCTAACTATATCTTAAGTGAGAGGAAGATACATCCCAACCTTAAATATGGAAGGACTCTTTCCTACCTACCCCTGAAGCTCTTTGATGTCTCTTCCATGAGGGTGAGGATCACCCTGTAAGAATTCTCTTTCCTTTCTTATGACTCAGTGGTCTGCTCCATCCTGATTCTTTTCATGCCTTATAGTGTGAGGCTAACAATAATAGGTTGGGGTTCCTAAGGAAGGCAAAGCACTTGGGAAAACAGGCAGCAACTGGATAATCTGCTTCTTCTCTTGCGCTTTTCTCTCGGGTATAAATCTTTAGATGCTGTTCTTCTGCCTTGTAAACAAAGGGGCTTTCTAAGAGGCAACTACATCCACATGGCCCCTTCTTATGGCCATGTGCATGTCAGCCATCAGGCCTACCTCTCCCTCCCTGTAGAAACAGTGTCTTCTGCAATGTGATCACTGCCTTAGGCTTGAAGAGGCACAATTCAAGTGAAGGACAATGATCTCACCATGCTCCAAGGGATGGAACTCTAAGAATCACATGGGGTTGGAATGCAAATGGTGAATATGGATGGGTTAAACCATTCATCCATGAAAAGACTTATTGCACTTACCTACAGTTCCGTTCATCTCTGACAGTTGAAAAATGTTCCATTTACAAAGCCACGTCTTCACTTTTTTGCTGATGAGTTTATGTCAAACTGTCGGGTTTCCTTCCTGAATCCTGGCATTTGCCTAAGGGCATAGAAGGAAAAGGCTGAAGAAATCATTGGTTTCTAATCAATCCCTCCATTGTAGGATAGGATCTTTTGTATATAACTTCAGTTTTCAATGGAGATTTCCCCAAATGAGGATTGATTAATCTAGACATCAGAAGCCTGGCTAGCCACAGTGCCTGCTAGAGAAGAGAGACCCAAGTATTGAGGTAAAACCAAGAGAGAGAAGGAGAAAACAGTTCCTCAGAGACCCAAGGGAGATTTGCAATTCAATGGAAATTTCCCAGACTCTATTCAAGATAAATCTCCATCCGAGATAAAAGGGTGACCTTTCATTCAACAAAGTGGCTGGGAATGTTTCTGCCTCCATCTGCCAATAACCCCAAGCCCAGCAGCCCCCAAAGTCTGGGGACAATACAGTGGGAATGAGATAAAAGATGGATTTTGACCAACTTCGGAAGGCCATAGGCATCATCCAACTTTCTTCTGCAGGGCACTCAGGGGAAATGTTTATTCCCCAAGTAACACAGACACTGTGTCTTTTCCCTGAGGACTTAAAATGATATTGGAAATCCCTATCCTAGCTTCCGGCAAGCAATAGGAGCTCCCAAGGTATGATAAGATAGGGAAAGATTCCCTGAGCCATCTCTAGCTTTTTCTGGTTCTTCCAGCCTTAAACCTTATCCTCTAGTAGGAGCATATACTGTACCATAAGCCCAAGTATTGTTTAGAATTCTGGACTGTTTTTCACATTTTTCCATTAGTGTCTGCTCTATGCCCCTGACTGAAGACTGGATTAATTCGTATTCATACTGAATGTACTCTGGTGCATATCAGTTCTTCTGAGAATCTTCTCCTACCTACCCATCACTCTCCAACTTGAACTGTAGCACGTTTTGCTCACCTCAGTCTCAATACCTAACCCATTTTACTGTAACTCTGCTTTCTCATCTATGTCCCCTCCAGGTTCTGAACTCTTAGGATGAGAATTATGTTTTGATCTTTGTATTTCTGGCACCAAGCACAGTGCCTGGCACACATTAGGTGCTTAATAAATGGTATGTGAGCTAAACTGCTCTGAACCTCAGACTTGAGGAACAGCTGCTTTTGTGAGGTAAATACCAGTTAAATAATGGGAGGAAGAGTACACTCTTGGGACTAAGTGCGGCTGGATTCCATCCTTCTGGACATACTCCTTTTTAGAGAAAACAAAATACCTAAATGGAGGCATGATGAGGCATAAAAAGTGTCATAACTTCATATTTGGAGGAAAGAGTAGGAGTAGGGACTGGTAGAATTGGCTGAACTAAACCAAACAAAACTAAACTAGAAACTGAAGCTTTTATTTGTTGAGCAGTAGGAGGGAGAGGTCTCAGCAAAAAGAGAGACTCATGAAGTCTGAAAACCAGATAACCACACTTAAACTATATACATTTTAAATTCTGATTGGGGGTGCCTGGGTAGCTCAGTCAGTGAAGTGCCTGACTCTTGATTTCAGCTCAGGTCATGAGCTTGGGGCCTTGAGATCAAACCCGGTGTAGAGCTCCTCACTGGGCATGGAGCTTGCTTAGGATTCTCTCCCTCTTTCTGCCCATCCCCCACATCTTTCTCTCTCTCAAATAAATAAATAAATTCTGATTGAACTGTAACGCTTAAAAGTACAGCAGAAAGAGATGAGATCAAAGTCAGGTAATTTTTAAATATTACATAGCTATTGGTCCAACTGACAACAGTTTTGGTATTCAGAAAACTGTACTTTCAAATTGACTTGATCATAGGAATAGCCTAGTTTTTGCATGAGATAGAACATTTGAGAAGAAAATATTTATTTATTATTTATTTTTAAGACATAAAACATGCTTGTATGACTCAAAAATAAAAATATAAAAATATATGGATTAAAAAATTGTGGTCATCTGCCTCCCCATCCACCTTATATCCATTGCCTTATTAATTATTTTCATTATTTTCTTGTGCATCCTTTCAGTGTATTTGTGTATATAAGTGAATATCAGAATGCTTATTTACCTGTGACTTTCTTATGCTGTTCTATACCTTGTTTCTTGTTCTAAGATACCCTGGAGAACTTTTCCTGTCTGTACATAGAGAGACGAAAGAAGATACTTAAACTAAGGAAACTATTAGATTGACAAATGTGTTCAATGAATGGATTGCAACATTTCTGAATTACACTTCTGCTTTAATCATTGTTTGATATCTCTTGACCAATTTTCCTCATCAGTAAAAGTCCTACTGTGGTAGAAATTGTATCAAAAATTTAATTATCATTTTGTAAGAAAAAAATAAGTTATAGCAAACTTCCAGTTATAAAATAATTAGGACATGGGGGATGTGATGTCAGTAAGGCAACTATAATTAATAATACTGTATTGCATATTTGAAAGTTGCTAAAAGAATAGATCGTGAGGGCATTTGGGTGGCTCAGTCAGTTAAGCATCTGCTTTTGGCCCAAGTCATAATCCCAGGGTCCTGGGATAAAGTCCCATATAGGGTTCCCTACTCAGCATGGAGTCTGCTTGTCCCTCTTCCTCTGACCCTCCCCCTACTTGTGCTCTCTTTCAAATAAATACAATCTTTTAAACAAGTAGAATAGACCTTGAAAGTTTGCATCACAAGAAAAAAATTTTGTGACTATATATGGTGACAGATGTTAACTAGATTTATTGTAGTGATTTTTTAGCAATATATACAGATACCAAATCATTATGTTGTACACCCGATCTAATATAATGTTATATGTCAAAAATAATGTTATAGCAAAATAATATATGTGGGATTTTCTTCAAAATAGTGATTGGGGGTATAGGTAAAATTAACTTGACCATTCATTCTTTTTTTCTTATTGAAAATCAAGTGGCTATGTATATGTGGGTCTACTTCTGCACCCCCTATTCTTTTTTAAGATTTATTTATTTACTTTAAAGAGAGAGAGTGCACAAGAGAGCGGACACACAAGTGTGGGGAGAGACAGAGGGAGAGGGAGAGAATCTCAAGCAGACTCCTCGCTGAGCACTGACCATGGACCCTAGGGTGGATCTCGAAACCCAGAGATCATGACCTGAGCCAAGATCAAGAGTCAGATCCTTAACTGACTGAGCCAAACAGGTGCCCCTGCACCTTCTACTCTGTTTCATAGATATTTGTCTACCTTTATGTCACTTAACATTTCCCTCATCTTTGTTCTATGTTCTGGAAATTTGTCTTCAGCCAAATCCCTTTTATAATTGATATATGTTTATATTATGTGAATTTTGATAATTTCATTATTAATTAAAGAACTCTTTGCTTCTTAGAATCTATTTTCTATAACAACTTGTTCTTGATTTATGAAAATTTAAATTGTATTATTAATAGAAATTTGAAAAATTAAAGATTTTTTCTTTTCTACTTTAAGTACCTGTTTCCTCTAAGTTCACTTGTCCTGCTTTATCTTTCTTTTTTCCACTGTGGCTATTATTCAAAGCCAGGTGATATTTGGGTATCAGTTAAAATGTATCAGTTAAGAATTATGGGATAGATATCTTTCTGTTTGTAGTTTAAATTTCCATTGTATTTCTCTGTTCTTTTAAATTCAATTACCCAACTTTTTTTTTTTTTTCCCTCCTGGAAGTTCTTTTTATATAAAGATTTGGTGATGGCACTCTGTCTTGTTTTTCTGTGTTGTCAGGCAGTTACTCTTTTAAAAAATGAAAAAGCAATAAAAGGAGGAAGAGAAAATATAATATTTATTTCCTTTTAAGAAATTTGTCATAGCAAAAAAGAAGATTTCTGTGCTCAGTGTATTATTTTAATCCAATGTTCCCATTCTGAACTATGATTCTGTGTGTATGTGTGGGTTTCTATATTGCCTCCTTTACTTTTTTTTTTTAATGTATCTTTTTTTTTTTTAAGATTTTATTTATTTATTTGACAGACCTAGATCACAAGTAGGCAGAGAGGCAGGCAGAGAGAGAGGAGGAAGCAGGCTCCTTGCTGAACGGAAAGCCCGATGTGGGGCTCGGTCCCAGGACCCTGGGATCATGACCTGAGCCGAAGGCAGAGGCCTTAACCCACTGAGCCATCCAGGCGCCCCTGCCTCCTTTACTTTTGGATCAGAAAACAGGGTGTTGCTAAGAGAGGAGAGAGTTGAACTCCTCTTGGAGTTGGTAGTTTATTATAGTTCTACATTTTCTGTCTCTGAGTAGCCCACATGATATTTGACATTCCCCAGTGGTTAGTTGGCTAATTCCGTGGAATTAGAGTTGCTATGTTTAGGAAAGTATTTCTGACATTCATTAGTACTTACCTAATTTCTAAAAAGTTAGAATTTTCTTGAAATAGAGACTTGATTGTCATATTTCTGAGGCTTTTTTATTATAAAATATTTCAAACATACTAAAAATAGAATAATACAATGAGTCACAGTGTAACCACTGTGTAACCAGTACACAACATGGGGCTTGAATTCACAACGCTGAGATTGTAAGACCAAGAGTCACACACTCTACCAACTGATCCAGCCAGATGCTCCCAAAAAAAGACTTTTGAGTATCAAACAACACCATCAAGAAACTAATGCCCTTAAAATATGGTAAATTTTCATGGGTTATTTTGGTAATTTCTATGCCTCCACTTTTTCTCTCTCCCTTTTGTTGACTGAAAATATATCTTCCCTTATTGATCCTCAAATGTTCTTATCTTTTCTATCCTATTTTCTATTAGTAATCATTTGCTTTACTTATCCTTACATTATGGTACATATTAAAAATCAATCATATTTTTTAATTCATAAGAGCTCCTTTTTGTTCTGAGTGTATTTGTTTGGTTGGTTTTGCAATACCCCTTTTTGTCTTATGATTGCAACATAATATCATTGAGAACATTAATGACATTTTTAAAAAAATGAAATTATCTGGGTGCCTGGCTGGCTTAGTTGGTAGAACATGTGACTTTCGGTCTTGGGGTTGTAAGTTTGAGCCCCATATTGGGTGTAGAGATTACTTAAAAATAAAAACTTTAGGGGCTCAGTCATTGGGCGTTTGCCTTCAGCTTAGGTCATGATCCCGGGATCCTAGCTCTGCATCCCTCTACCTGCTCAGCAGGAAGTCTGCTTCTCCCTCTCCCACTCCTCCTGCTTGTGTTCTCTCTCTTGCTGTGTCTCTCTCTGCCAAATAGATAAAATCTTTAAAAAATTAAAAACTTTAAAAAATTTTTAAAGTAAAATTATCTTCTCCCAATAATGGTCACTGTTTCCTCCAAGTTACTTCCCTCCTGCTTACTTGTTTCAGACAAATAAAATCATATTAGATGATTTTTTTTCAGTAATTGGCTGATCCTTAGTTAAATGTTTATATTTAAGAAAGGGAAACTAAGTAGCTGTTTGGAACCTCTGAGTGCATGTGATGTGGGGAACAAAGGCAAAATAAAAATTTAAATTTCCTTACTGCCTACAGCCCATTGACAAGTCCTTAAAACAGGTAAAGTGACCTTCTTTTGGGACCTCAGTTGCCTTAATGCTGACACTTTGCTAAGGCAAAAGGCAATCCTAGCCTGATCTCCAGGATCTTGCACGTCTTCTTTAAGTCATAAAAATTCCTTTGGAAACTTATTTCTACCCCCCAAGATGCATGTTGGCAATCATCCTCCTAGCATATGGCCCACTGATAGACATCTGAAGGGTCTTGTGACTGAGGGATAACTAGACAGTAATAAATGACCTTTTCCTAACATTAGTAGTCTCAAGGTACTGGAAACTTGTTTCCAAAATACCTGGGGGGCATATGCTGTATATAACCCCTTCCCAACTTGATAGTATGTAATCAGTCACCTCTCAAAACCCCAGGGCAGCTCTTGCTGCCCACAGGTCCTGTCCCCATGCTTTACTAAAACCACCTTTGGGGATGCCTGGGTGGCTCAGTCTACTTTCAGCTCAGGTCATGATCTCAGGGTCCTGGGATTCAGCCCCACATTGAGCCCCACATCAAGCCCCACATCGAGCCCCTCACTGAGCCCTACATAGGGCTCCCTGCTCCACAGGAAGCCTGTTTCTCCTTTTCTCACTCTCCCTGCTTGTGTTCCCTCTCTCGCTGTGTCTCTCTCTGACAAATAAATCAAATAAAAATCTTAAAAAAAAAAAAAACCCACACACCTTTTTATGCTGAAGACAAGAAAATTCTTTCTTGGCGATCGGCTCTGAACTGCAACCTTCAAGCATCATATGGATGCTACTTGATGATTCTGGGCCTCATTCTACAGTGATATGGCTGGCTTGTATTTTAAGAAGCACCAACGCTAGTATCTTCATATCTTTCCTTTTGTACTTGTCAGATAATGCAAAGAAAATTCTTCAGTTTCCTGTCTAGCTGCCAAATATGTGGCATCAAAATAGGCATCACAGTAACTAGTATGCATAATTTATTTAATCTCCTAGTTTCAAAGGTAAAAGACCCTATGCTTTACCTGTTCAGAGACAAATCAACTAGACTCTTGCTGAGAGTGGGAGAGGGACAACAATCAGCCTGGGTAATAAAGAAGGTATGGAGAATCAAACTGCTTCTTCAACATCTTTCAACCAATGCTTAATTTAGCCTTCCATTCTCTCTACTTCCAAAAATGTAGAGGGACTCTGGAACAAATTGAACTGATTCTTGTTTTTTCTCACTGCTTGACTAGAATTCATCTTCTTCAGCCAATTTTTCCACGTCATTTATTGCTAAATTATCTGCTTTTCATCTTCTGAAATTCGGTTGCTATTGTTTCCTTTTCATGCTATAGTTTTAGTGGGGCTTCAGGAGGGAGTGAATATACATGTATGTATTCAATCTATCAGATTTATGCCCATTAAATTTTTTTTTACCAATTTCTTTGTTGACCTTTCCTTTTTGTATCTCAGTCTCACTTTCCAAGCTTATTTTCATTTTTAAGGTAAATATTTTGGCTGTTCCTTTAATAAAGTTCTGTTGATCACTAATGTTTTTAGTTTTTATTTATCAGAAAATGTCTATCTTATCCTTGTTCTTGATAGTTTTTCTGCATGCGTGATTTTATGTGGCTGTACCAGGTCCTCTTCTCAGATTCTCTCCTCTTCCTCCCACTTCCCAGGTAGTGGCATGCATATTAATTTTGCTATACTGATCTAGTCCTTCCTCTCCATCTCCCTCATCAGTTCTCACTTGGCTTATAGTTGTCTGTGCTTCCAGCCAGACCCCCAAACCCACTCTTTCATGCAGCTGAGAACTAGCAAAAATTTGCATTCAATAGGCTGATTGGATCAGGCCAGGTTCCAGTTCTTTTGTCTGTGTGTGTGTGTGTGTGAATTTTTTTATTTTTATTTTTAAATTTAAACTCAGTTCATTGATATACAGTGTGTTATTAGTTTCAGAGGTGGAGTTCAGTGATTCATCAGTCTTATATAATACCCAGTGCTCATTACATCATGTGCTCACCTTAGTATCCATCATCCTCAGGTTCCAGTTCTAATTAAAGGCCCGACTGTAGTGCTCACTTCGGCAGCACATATACTAAAATGGGAATGATACAGAGAAGATTAGCATGGCCCCTGTGCAAGGATGATACGTAAATTTGTGAAGTGTTCCATATTTTTATATACAATGGAGTATTATGCCTTCATCAGAAAGGATATTTTACCCAACCTTTTTATCAACATGGATGGGACTGGAGGAAATTATGTCAGAGAGAGTCAATTATCATATGATTTCACTTACTTGTGGAGCATAAGGAATAAGCTCAAGGAGGACCTTGGGAGAAGAAGAGGAGAAGTGAGGTGGCAGAAATTGGAGCAGGAGATGAACTATGAGAGACTGTGGACTCTCAGAAACAAACTAAGGGTTTCAGAGGGGAGGGGAGTGGGGGTTTGGGTGAGACTGGTGGTGGGTGTTGTGGAGGGTATTTATTGCATGGAGCACTGGGTGTGGTGCCTAAACAATGAATCTTGGAACACTGAAAAAATAAAATTAAAATTTTTAAAAAGAAAATAAAATAAATAAATAAATAAAGCCCAACTGTAGGGTAGCTCCATTTGCAAAGGACAAGATTGTAGAAATTTCTTCCAGTGGGAATCAAACCAATTACCTAAGGATCCCTACATAGATCAAACTATAGTCCTCCACTCTACCAGCAAAGGCACATGCTGAGAGTGTTTGGAAAATTCTTTGTTCACCACAGGCAAGAGCCTTGTTTGGAAAGGCTGCCTGGAAAGATTGAAACACACCTTCTAGACTCTATGCTACAGTCATTGGTGCCCTTCCAGTCCCACCAGGCCACCTCTCTCAGTCCCTGGCTTAATGTTATGACCATCAGGTACTCAGAGAGGTGAGGAATGACTCTCTTAGAACAACTCTGGATTTGAAGAGTAGAAGTGGTGAAAAAGGTTTAGGGAGGCCAAAGTCTGTAAGCTCAAGGCTAAAGTCAACTTAACCTAAGATTGTGGCCCCTGGAAGAGTGTTTAATTGCAGTCACCCCTTCTCACCCACCAAGTGCTGCTTCCTTTCTTTCCAGCTAATTGCTCCGACTTGGTGAAAATGGTCAAGAAAAGAAGTCTCTGCTCTAAAGGAGCAGGGGAGCTGTTAGCCAAGGCCAGGCCCTTGTCAGAGCTCCACTGCAGTCCTGCCCCTCCCCTGCAGGCTCCTCAGTCACTCAGTTTCCTCCTGGAGGTGTCTGCTTCTTGCAGCAGATCAAGGTTTAATAGCATGATCGAGACAGCAATTTGGACTTCTAAAGGGAGATGATAATGGTGGCAGGATTTTTTATTTGGTCCAGAAGACTTTTTGCAAAATGTCCTGGGGTTTAACCCTGGATTTTAAAACATTCCAAGCAAGAAGCATAGACAGATCTGCATCCATCTGAAAAAACTGTTGTATTAATTATTTTTAAGAGCTTCTACTGACCCTGCCAGTCATGTCAGGAACCCATGGACCAACAGAAGTTTCCCTAGGACCTCCAGGACTGCCTTCTCCTGGAGGACAATGGTGGGTTCTCTTAGTCCCTCCAAACCTACAAGTCAAAGTCCTCCTAGCTCTGAGGTTCCTTATAAGGGTGTTTTCCAGAGTTGCCTTCTCTTTCTGTTTTCTTTCAGTCTTAAAACTATGCTGACCCAGGATTTGATTTGGGCCCTTTCATATCCAATGCCAGAATTACTAACCATACATAAACCCACAAGAACAGAAATAGGCCAGCTCCTCCTAGGCATCAGATCATCTGCCCATGGGCTTTGTACCTCACCCACCCTTTCTTCCACTTTTTGGTATTGCTTTCACTTTCACTATCATTTATACTTGAATCCACTTGGCTGGTCATTGAGGCCTCAGCTCCTTCTGAAGACCATATCTGACCCGTGTTCTCCACCAATCACAACTGACAGGAGCAAGAGTCCCCCATCTCTTACCAAAGCCTTCATGTCTAGAAGCAATGATGTTTGTGAATACTCCATTGAGAAAGAGTCATCTCTTTCATGAATGTGTGGACTCTCTCTTTGATCCCCAGAGTCCAACATGGTCTCTGTAGTCAAGGTTCAGCTTCCCTGGTTTCCCTCATAGGAACTTCAATTGAAAAGTGAAGACTCCTCTGTATATTTCTCAAGCCAGTACACAGGAATCCAGGTGAGTGTACCCAGCAGGGATTCTAGAGGAAGGTTTGATTGGATCAAGGCAGTCTACCTCAATAAGACCTACAAGGCTGCCACCTTATAGGTCTTGCATTACCAGGGGAAAGAGTAATCTCTGTGGCCTGCTGATTCCTAGTGCCATGTGGGGAGTCTTGCCTGGCAGGTCAGGGTTTCTTTCAGACCTATCTGTCTCTCTGTGCTCTAAATCTGGAGTTGCAATTGCTTACACATGTTGGGCAAGTATTCAAGTTGGGCTTTCGCTACCTAATTTTGTTCTGAAGCTCAATTTAGAATCTCTCCCAAATGGTGCTTGCAAAAGGCTGTATGCTCAGAAGTTAGTGATGGCATTGTAAATCAGGGCTCACAAATTCAAATCTCAAAGGGGCTTTGGGGGCTGAATTGTGCATTAACTGCCAGATAGTTTCTTAGCTCTCTCTGGCTGTATTTGATAGAAAGGAGTAAGCTCCTTCCTTACTGAAAAAGATTTTGCACTTCAGGATTTTGGCTAGAAAAAAATCATTTTGGTGTTTTCTCCTTGCTGTACTGATGTAAGTTGATTTGGGTGGACCACATTCTGGGCCACAGAACACATGTTAACAATTTTAAGAGAATAGAAACTATATAATCCTTTCAGATCACAATGGAATTAAACCAGAAATCAGTAACAGAAAGAAAGTTGGAAAATACCAAAATATTTGGAGATTAAACAATACACTACTAAGTAACTCATGGGTCAAGAAAGAAACATAAAATAGTATTTTTAAATATTTTGACCTAAAAATGAAAACACAGCTTATCAAAATGTGTTGGATGCAACAAAAGCAGGCACTAGGGGAAAATTTATTACATTGAATACATACATTAGGATAGAAGAAAGATCAAAATCAATAATCTAGCCTTTTACCTTAGGAAACTAGAAAAATAAGAGACAATTAGGTCCAAATAAACAAAAGAAAAGAAATAATAATAGACCAAATATCAATGAAACTAGAAACAGGAAATTAATAGAGAAAATCAGTGAAAACAAAGGATGGTTCTTTGAAAAGATTAGTAACATTTATAAATCTCTAAATAGGCTAATCAAGAAAAAATAGAAAAGACACAAATTACTAATACCAGAAATGAAATAGAGGTATCATTACTGTTTTCATGGACATTAAAAGGATAATATAAACAACTTTATGCCTATAAGTTTGATAACTTAGGTGAAATGAGACAGATCCTTGAAAGACATGTTTTACCAAAACTCACACAAGGAAAAGTAGGTCATGTTAATATGCCTTTATATATTAAAAAAAAAAATTGAATCATGAATTAATAATCTTCAAAAAAACATCACTGTGGCTTCTACTGAGCAGAGAACCTGATGCAGGGCTTGCTCCCAGGACCTTGGGATTATGACCTGAGCAGAAGGCAGAGGCTTTAACCCACTGAGCCACCCAAGTGCCCCTCTACCAGACTTTCAAGAAAGAAATATCAGGGATGCCTGGGTGGCTCAGTGGGTTAAAGCCCCTGCCTTTGGATCAGGTCATGATCTCAGGGTTCTGGGATTGAGCCAATCCAGCATCTGGCTCTCTGCTCAGCAGGGAGTCTGCTTCCCTTCCTCTCTCTCTGCCTGCCTCTCTGCTACTTGTGATCTCTGTCAAATAAATAAATAAAATCTTAAAAAAAAAAAAGAAATATTAGTTCTCTACCAAAAATAGAAGCAGAAGGAATACTTCCTATCTCATTCCAGGAGGCCAAAATTACTTTAATATGAAAACCAGACAAAAACATTACAAGAAAGGAAAATTACAGACTAATATCTTTCATGAGCACAGATACAAAAATATTTAATATTCATATTTAATATTAGCAAATCAAATCCAACAATGTATTATATACATCATGACCAAGTAGGATTCATTGTAAATATGAAGTCTCAGTATTCAAAAACTAATTAATTTAATCCATTGTATCAGCAGGCTGAAGAGGAAAAGTCATATAATCATATCAACTGATACAGAAAAAGCATCCGACATATCAAATATTCATTCATGATAAAAACTCTCAGTAAACTATGAATAGAGGGGAATGTTCTTTTAAAAAAATATATATTTTGTTTATTTATTTGGGAGAGAGACAGTGAGAGACAGCATGTTAGAGGAGAAGGTCAGATGGAGAAGCAGACTCCCCATGGAGTTGGGAACCCGATGCAGGACTGGATCCCAGGACTCGGGCATCATGACCTGAGCTGACTGCAGTTGCTTAACCAACAGAGCCACCCAGGTGGCCCGAGGGAAACATTCTTAATTTGATAAAGAATATCTACAAAGCCTACAGCTAACATCATACTTAATTGTGAGGAACTAAATGGTTTTTCCCCTAACATTAGGAACAAAGACCAGGGAGAACCTCTTTTATCACTCCTCTTCAGCATCATACTGGAAGTCCTAACTAATGCAATCAGACAAGAAAAAAAGGTATACAGATAGAGGAGGAAGAAATAAAGCTATCTTTGTTCACAGATGATTGTTTATATAAAAATTCCTGAATGGACAAAAAAAATTTTTTTTCCTGTAACTAATAAGCAATTATAGCAAGGACACAGATTTAATATCTAAAAAGTCAATTGCTTTCCTATATGCCAACTTGTATACAGGAACAGGTGGAATTTGAAATTTAAAATACAGTATCATTTATACTAGCACAACAAAAAAGAGAAATCTTTAGGTACAATTCTAACAAAGTATGTATTAGATCTATATGAGGAAAACTACAAAATGCTGATGAAAGAAATCAAAGAAGAACCAAATAGATTGAGAGATATTCTGTGTACATGAGTAGGAAGACTCAATATTGTTAAGATGTCAGTTCTTCCTAACTTGAGCCATAGATTCAACACAATCCCAATAAAAATCCTAGCAAATTTTGAGATATCAACAAACTGAAATGTTTATATGGAAAGGTGGCAGACCCACAAGTTGGAAGACCAACACTATCCAATTTCAAGACTTACTATACAGCTACAGTAATCAACACACTAATGGTAATGACAAAAGAATAGACAAACAGATCAATGGAAGAAAAACTAGATCAATGGAATAGACTAGAAAACTCAGAAATATACCTACATAAATATAGTGGACTTTGAAAAAGTGGCAAGAACAATTCAATGGAAAAACAGTATAGTCTTTTCAGCAAATGGAGCTGAAGTAAGTAGACATCCACATGCCAAAGGGGGGGGGGGAGAATCTAGACACAGACCTCACACTTGCACAAAAATTCACTAAAAATAGATCACAAGTCTAAATGTAAAATACAAATAAAATTTCTAGAAGATAACATAGAAGAAAATCTAAATTACCTTGCATTTTGCACTGACTCTTGATGGAACACTGAAAGCAAAATCCATGAAAAAAATATTGCCACATTGGACTTCATTAAAATTGAAAGTTTCATCTCTGTGAAATACACTGTTAAAAGGATGAAAACAGGACACAGACTGGGAGAAAATATTTGCAAAACATGTATGTGGTAAATAACTTGTATTCAAAGTAAAGAACTTGTATCCAAAATATAAAATGAATTCTTAAAACTCAACAATAAAATAACAAGCAGCCTTGTTTAAAAAATGGGTAAAAGATGTGAAGACACATCTCACCAAAGAAGACGCACAGATGGCAAATAAGCATATGAAAAAGCATCATATATCATTAGGAACTGCAAATCAAAACAATGAGATACCACTAAATACTTGTTAGAATGGCTAAAATCCAAAACACTGACAACACCAAATGTTGACCATAATGTACAGTAACAGGAACTCTCATTCATTGCTGGTAGGAATGAAAAAAGGTACAGCCACTTTAGAAGACAGCTTGTCAGTTTCTTAGAAAGCCCAACATAAGACTTACCATATGATCCAGCAATCAGGCTCCTATGTATTTACCCAAATGACTTAAAAACCATGACTACACAAAAATCTGCAAATGAATATTTATGAAAGCTTTATTTATAACAGCCAAAACTTAGAATCAACCAAGACATCTTTCAGTAGGTGAAGGGATAAATAAACTTGTACTTCCAGACAATGAAATACTATTCAGAGCTAAAAAGAAATGAGCTAGAGTGCCTGACTGGCTCAGTTGGTGGACTGTGCAACTCTTGATCTTGGAATTGTGAGTTCAAGCCCCACCCTGCATGTAAAGATTAAAAATAAAATCTTGAAAAAAAAAATAAAAGGAAATGAACTATCAAGCCATGAAAAGACATGGAGGGAAAGTTAAATGCTTATTGGTAGGTAAAGGAAGCTAGCCTGAAAAGGATACTGTGTGTTTCCAGCTAGCCTGAAAAGGACATTGTTGTGATTCCACTATATGAGAAAAGGCAAAACTATTGGGAAAATAAAAAGATCACTGGTTGGGTGCTTGGCTGGCTCAGTCAGTGGAACATGCAACTCTTGATCTCAGGCTTGTGAGTTTGAGCCCCGTAGTGTGTGTAGAGATGACCTAAAAATAAAATCTTAAAAAACAAAAAGATTGGAGGTGTGAGAGGGAGGAATGAATAGTGGAGCACAGGGTATTTGGGGGCAGTAAAACTATTCTATATGTCACTATAGCAAAAGATACATGAGATGATGCATTTCTCAAATCTATAAAACTATACCACATGGTGAGTAAACTCTAAACCATAGACTTAATGTATTAATGTAGCAGCATTGGTTCATTAATTATAACAAATGTATTACATGAATGCAACATTTCAATAATAACGGAAACCAGGAAGTAGGTAGACTCCTTGTAATTTCTATGCAATTTTTTTGTAAACCTGAAACTTCACTTTAAAAAAAGTAAGGTCTATTGAATTTTTAAGAGGTTCTTAAAGCTCCAATATCTAACAATGTAAATTAAAGGTGGAGACAAAACTAATTTTCCAGACTTTATTATTATGGTTAGATTTTAAAAGTGATACTTTTTAATTACAATATCATACTTGAATTACATATGAAAGATCAATGACTTCACATAACTTAAAATACTCTGCAATCATGCAATTCTTTCTGACTTTTGACTATCTAGAAACAGTAGCAGTTATGTGTTATTGGCTGTTTGAGCTATCAAAAGTTATAAAGTAGTTCTTTAATATGTGAAATCAGAACACCTTTGGCCCCGTGAGAGTTGAAAAATGTGATTCATCTGATTTAAAGTTTTTAAACAGAAGTAGTTTGAGAGTTTATTAAAGGTAGTGAAATAGTTTGTGTTTCTCTTAGGTAGAAGATGATAAAGAAAAGCCTTTTTGTATGAATATTTATCTATCTTTAAAAGTGATTAATTTTAATATCCTTTGCTTTAGATATTAAAAGTTATTTTCCTGAAGAAGCTCAATATTTCACATAAAAACTCAAAGAAGAATTTTAAGGCTTTAACAATGTTTTATTTAGGGGCACCTGGGTGGCTCAGTGGGTTAAGCCGCTACCTTCGGCTCAGGTCATGATCTCAGGGTCCTGGGATTGAGTCTTGCATCAGGCTCTCTGCTCAGCAGGGAGCCTGCTTCCTCCCCTCTCTCTCTCTCTCTGCCTGCCTCTCTGCCTACTTGTGATCTCTCTCTGTCAAATAAATAATAAAATCTTTTAAAAAATGTTTTATTTAAACCTTTGGTACATATAAACATTATTTGCTAAGTTTTAGAAGAACCCATTTTTTTCTAGATGAAATAAAAGCTCATAAAAAATCATTTCAGAAATGACAATGCTTTAAAAACTGATGAAAGAAGAAGCCCTTAGGATAGTTATCATTTGTTTTTCTTATACATTTTTAGGCACTCTTCATATATTTGGGACGTAAATCCTTTGTTGGATATGCAAATACATTCTCTGTGGCAGGGACTTGCATTCAATGGGAATTTTCATTTAATTTTTTCAATGAAATTTTTAAAAAGAGAAGATCTTAACTTTTAATGTAGTACAATTTATCAGTTTTAGCTCTTTATATTTGTTTTCATATGACTTGTTTAAGAAATATTTGCCTCTCTCATTGTCATCAAGAAATTCTCTTACATTTTTAAAAATACCTTTACTGTCTTACATTTCACAGTTAGGTTTATCATTGATCATTTTACATGTGATATGTGCCTTGAATCAAGATTTATTTCCCCCATTGTGTTAGGTGAATGATCCATCACCATTTATTAAAGACAGTTTTCTTCCTTACTGCACTACAGTGTAAGATTTGTCATAAATCAGTAGCCAACCATTCATCTATTTTTAAAAATTTTTTAGGGAGAATGAGGCAAGTGGAGGAGCAGCAGGGGGAGAGGGAGAAAGATAATCTCAAGCAGGCTCCCTGCTCAGGGCAGAGCCCAACATGGGGCTGGCATGACCTGAGTGGAAATCAAGAGTTGGACACTTAACTGACTGAGCCATGCAGGTGCCCCAACTATTCATCTTTTTCTTTTCTCTTTACTGATTTATTTTTATTTATTTGACAGAGAGAGAGAGAGAGATCACAAGCAGGCAGAGAGAGATGGGAGGAAGCAGTCTCCCCGCTAAGCAGAGAGCCCGACGTGGGGCTCGATCCCACAACTCTGGGATCATGACCTGAGCCGAAGGCAGAAGCTTAACCCACTGAGCCACCCAGGTGCCCCTATTCAACTATTTCTAAACTGTACTGTTCCATTGGTATATTTGCCTATCCTTTATCACTACTACTCTGACTAAATTGTGTCTTCAAAGTAATACTGATCATTACCTGATACAGCAGGTCTTCTCTGTTCTTCTCCAAGAGTCTATTAACTAGTTTTAACCTGAGCATGCCTATATATACTTTAGAATTGTCAAGTTGCACTGCCCAATTGTGGATTTTTATTGGATTTTAAGATCATAGATTACTTTGAGAAATTTGGCATTTTTATAATATTGAGTTTTCCATTTATATAGCTTTTCTTTTATTCTTCAGTAATATTTTGCATTTCATACCTGGATATTTTTTGCACATTTTAAAAAGATGTGTTTCTATGTATTTCATTGTTTGATGCTATTATATCCACTGGCTCTGTTGTAGCTTGCCCTTTTTGATGCTATTATAAAGGTACTCTTTTAAAATTGTAATATTCTAACCAATTGATGATGTATAGAAGAATGTAAGTAATCTTTGAATATTGACTTTTAGTATTGCTAAGTTTATTAAAATTGCTTATAATTTCTAGTAACAAACCTGGAGGTTTCTTTTTTTCTTTTTTGCCTTTATGCAATGAAGATTTATTTTTTTACTCATATCACAGTCTTGTGGGCTGCAGCAGAAGCTTAGGGATCCAGGCTCCTCAATGTCAAGTCTGCACAGTCACCAAGGATGAAAGAAGAGCACAGGATTGGCACAGTGGACACTTACATCACTTGTGCTCACACATCTCTGGCCAGGACTGCTCACCTGATCAGCTTAACTGCAAGGTGGGAGTGGGAGGAAGATGTATGTGAGCCCTCATACCTCACAACCTCACCAGAGAGTCTAGCAGGAAGAGAGAAGAGAGGAGAAGGTGCTTGAGACTAATTATTGTCATTAAAAGCCATCCGATGCACAAGAGGGAGAAACACCTAGGAGGGAGTTCATTCATCAGTCCATGCATCTTAAATCCCACAACTCGTGTCAACAGTATTGTTAGTTTGTAGATTTCTTAAATTCTCTTTTTACACAATCATTTCTTCATTTTCATTTCTTCTAATGAAAACTTTCAGTATAATATTGAATAGGAGATTAGTGAACATCCTAATCTTGTTTCAGTCTCAGAAATTTAATGCAATTTCGCCATTAAATATGTTGTTAGATACAAAATACAATGAGACTTTTTTTTGGTGGGTACACTTCATCAAGCTAAGTAAGTGTGTGTTCTATTCATAGTTTACTTATCATTTTTATCATGACACATATTGACTTTTATTAAACTAATTTTCTGCACCTATTAGAATAGTCATTATTTTTCTCCTTTGCTCTTTTAGTGTAGTGAAGTACATTGATTTTTCTGCTGTTAAATCAGTCTTACTTTTATCTAGTAACTCCAATTCTGTCAGATACAATTTTTATATATAGCTCTGTTTAGTTTGCAATTTTTTGTTTAGAATTTTATATCCATGTTTATGAATGAAATTGGCTCTTATGTTCTTGTCTGCTTTGGATATATAATTCACACTGGCTTCATAATATGAGCTATTTACTTAAATGTGGGAATTTTCTAGTTATTTTCACTCTGGATTTTTACCTCTCTCATATTTTGGCTGAGTAATGCTTCTCATCTTTGTTATTTCTCCAGAGCCATCAAGCAGATGTTTTCATTTGTTTTTTCAACTTTCAGATTTCCTCAGCAGTCGGGTTAATTTGAATAGCTTACTGTGTAATTCTCAGACATTTCCTCACTTGGTTTTCATCACAGAAAACCCTGGGCTCTTTACATGGGATATATGTCATCTCTGGTTGTTACCTTAGAAGAAAGAAACTGTGAGCTTTTTTTGTCTTTCAAGAAAGAAGATCTCTAGTTATTACTCCAAAATGTAATAATTCGCTCAGAACCCTAGTCTTTCTTGAGCTGATGTTAAAATGCCTTAGGCCAGTTAATAATTTCACATTCACTGGTGTCTGTCCTCTGCAAGGCACTGTGCAAGGTGCTGATGATACCAGAAAGAATTAATTGCCCCAGATTTCAAGGAGCTTGCTCCTAAAGAGGACGTGAAAGTATACTACCAGTATATTGTGATAAGTGGAAAGGCAAAAGTAATCTAGGAGGACCAAAGAGGCAAAGAGGAGGAGAACCAAACTGACACTTGGGGAGCTAGGAAAAGATTCTGGTAAAAGATGATCCTGAACTGAGTAAGAGAATAGGAAGGAATTTGATAAAAGACAGAAGGATGAAATCAGAGTGAGAACCTTATCACCACCTGGTGTTTTGTTTTGTTTTGTTTTGTTTTAAGATTTTATTTATTTATTTGAGAGAGAGAGCACAAGTGGGGAGAGAGGAAGAAGGAGATGCAGACACCCCACTGAGCAAGGAGCCCAACTCAGGGCTTGACCCCAGGACCCTTAGATCACGATCAGAGCTGAAAGCAGATGCTTAACTAACTGAGCCACCCAGGTGTCCCTACCTCATGTTTATAAGCCAGGAAATATGGCATATTTTGACTGAGTCACAGAGTTTGGGTGCAGGTGGGAGTGGAGAGTATTGAATTGACCAAGTTAGTTACTTCAGGGGCACCTGGGTGGCTCAGGCAGTTAAGCGTCTGCCCTCGGCTGAGGTCAGGATCCCAGGGTCCTGGAATGGAGCCCTGAATCAGGCCCCTCCTTCAGGGGGATGCCTGCTTCTCCCTCTCCCTCTGCTCCTCTCCTCAGCTTCTTCACTCTATTTCTCTCTCTCTCTCTCTCTCTCTCAAGTAAATAAAATCTTTAAAAATAAAGTTAGTTACTTCAGATGTGGCCCTTTTGGGGCCTCCAATATTTTCAGTAAAATATTAAGATGAGAAGAAGAAACACTCACTTGTAAGGTGTCGGCCCATCTTCTGAGGCAGTATCGGCCTGCCCCTCATGCTGCAGGACAGAGGGGCAGGAACTCAGTCCCCCCGACTCAGATTCTTGCCCTATTATCTGACATACTGAGGGAAACCATGAAGCTGCAGGGATGGGAAAAGCACTGGGAAACCAAGCCCTGCTTAGGAAGAAACTGCTTGTTTTTTAGGCTTTCATCTCAGGTGTGACTTCTCAGACAATGTTCTCTTCCGCCTGGTCAAAAAAGAGAGGGGAAAGTGCCTTCTGATCCTGAGTCACCATAATATCTTTCATGGCCACCACGCTCCAGGACCTCACTGCTCCCTATTTTAGAAAGTTTTGTTTATTGGAAAGTGCTCAGTGATTTTAGGTGGAGTAGGCTCTGATTTTATGTGATATCTAACTTTTTTTTTTTTTTTTTTAAATAGGCTCCTCGCCAAAGCTGGGGCTTGAACTCACAACCATGAGTTCAAGTCTGACACTCTAGGACATTCTACCAACTGAGCCACTCAGGTGCACCCATCTGATATCTGATACTTAAATAAGAGAACTGTGCCACTAAGTGCCCCAAGATATTTCAGTCTGTGTACAATATGGAACTTAGCAGGCAAAAGTGCACCTGAGAGGAAGATATCCCTCATCCTCCATCATGAACAGATAGAGGCTGACATTCTCCCACTCTCCCCTTAACCATTACTAATTGAAAATATATCCCACTCGAAGCTGGGTCTTGTGTTTTCTCATTTATGGATTTTACATGCCAGTAGCCACTCTTACCAGTCTTGGACTACAGCCTTTTAAAAAAATTTTATTTTTTTGTATGTTTATTTTTTTATTTGACAGGGAGATCACAAGTAGGCAGAGAGGCCCGCAGATAGAGAGAGGGAAGCAGGCTCCCCGCTGAGAAGAGAGCCCGATACGGTGCTCCATTCCAGGACCCTGAGATCACGACCTGAGCCGAAGGCAGAGGCTTTACCCACTGAGCCACCCATGCCCCCCCCCAAATATATTTTAATGTGTGCTTCATGCCCAATGTGGGGCTTGAACTCCTGACCCCAAGTTCAAGGGTCACCCACCCTATTAGCTGAGCCAGCCAGGCACCCTGGGCCATGTAGTTCTTGATTGCTGGTATTAGCACAACTGCAGAGACAGAAGCAGAGTAACAAAAGCTTTGGTTTCTAATTAATTCCATTATTGAAAGGTAAGCAGTTTTATTTATAACCTGTTTAGAGCCATTTAGCTGCCACTGGGGAGTGTCTGCATTAGAGGATTATATTGATCCAGGCATCAGGAACCCAGTTAGAGACAGTACTTGCTGAGAAAGGCTCCCCAGGGGGTAAAGAGATGGTGAGGTCTGAGGAGAAAAACAGTTTCAAGAGATCTGTGTTGCTCAGTCAGTTAAGCATCTAACTGTTGATCTTTGGGTCCTAAGTTCAAACCCTGTGTCCTACTTACCAAAATATATTATTTTTAAGCAATGTCTACACCCAAACCAACGGAGGCTTGAATTCACAATCCAGAGATCAAGAGCTAGGATCCCCTCTAGGGATCTTGAGTGGAAATTTCCCTGTTCCCTATTCTTGTCAAATCTAAACAGAAGCAAAGCCTTCATTTGACATAAGATTTTTCTCTCTTGGCATCTGCAATATTTCTGCCTTTATCCGTCAGCTGTCTCAAACCAGGCAGCGACAAAAAAAGCATGTGCAGAGAAAATGATAATGAGTGGAGGTGAATACTGAAGTGCATGGACATTATCCATTTTTCTGCTGGCTATTCTGGTAGAATAATATACAGATCAAGTGATAAAGTCATGGTACCTTCTTTATGAAGATTCAAAAGAGATGTTAAGAAATCTTCCCCTTGCTTCTGAGATGAGCAGCAATTAGAACCCTAGGGATATGATGAGAGTGGATAAAATTTCAGGCACAATTGTTGATATCTTCATTTCTTGCTAGTCCTGGGGTTATACATATGCTCTAGTGATATCATACATGGTAACACACAAAATCAACACCCTTCAAGTTTCTGTTTATTTTTCCTAAAACTGTTCTGCATCCACTGAACTCACTTGATCACAGATCTACTCTACTCTTCTAAAACTCAACCGAGTCCAGTACACTGGCACTACCAAGAGACATCCCATGTTTTCTACCCTGACCTCTACCTCAGCCTGAAAGATTGCATGGAATGTTCTATCTACCTCTATTGCAGTTTTCAAGATATTATATTGTAATTATCTGCTCCATCTATCTGATCCCTACAGACACTAAACTGTTTTAGAGCAATACCTTTATTTTAATCTCTATTTCCCTGGTACAGTTGCAGTACCTGAGGCAGATTAGGAGGTTATAAAAAAAAACAACTGTGAATAAAACATACCTGAACACCAGTCCTAAGGAGTGACAGCTCTTTTGAATCAAATGACATGGATTCTTGAGCTAAGAGGATGCAGGACTTACTATTCCCTTATTGATGAATACCTGTCTCAGTTCATAATTCTCAGAGTACATTTCTTAGCAGACAAGAAAAATAATTCTAAATGTAATGGTGGAAGCATTAGCTCAGTTTAAAAGGGATAGAATTCTAGAATGTCAAAGAGAGGCCAAAGATTCCATCCTTGATTGCATGACTCTGATTTTTGTATATGGTGATATTCAAAACTCAGATCACTTTGTGGAGAAAAAGCTATAAAATCCTCATGTAGATCATCTGTGTGTGCCAAATGGTGTGAACAGAGGAGGACCACTGCTCTTACAACAAGAGCCACAAACCTCCAAGAGGCAAAAAATGCAGTACAAATAAAACCTGTACAAATAAACAAAACCAGTACAAATAAAACCGAGAAGCAACAGTTGAGACATGAGACCAGCCACCTAAATAGGCCATGGACAGTTATAACAGCCCTCTGAAACTGCATGGACAAAACTGCATTTGCATCCTACAAATGTCAGCTAAAGTGAAGTAGAGAATTGGCAATTTGAAAGTTCTCCAACGGCAATTCTGTACAAATACTACACTAAGCAGGAAAATGAGCAGTTTCTGTCTCTCTAGGTTAAAGTATGTACACAGCATCAGAGTCAGGAACGAAAACACAGAGAGACAGAAAGAAGAGAACAGAATACCACTGGAGGAGAGACACGGAGTGGAAGAGTAAAGTCTTCAAGGATGCCATAGTTGACAGTGACCCCCTACGGTGGCCTATATGTTTGTGTGCCTCCAGGGCTTGCCCTGGGCAGCACCTGTTTGGCCACCTCTTTGGGCAAATGGGTGCTGATGGCAGAACACAGGGCACAAGTGGTGGGGGCATAAAACTGCAAAGTGCAGAGGGTGGTGAGGGAAGTGGCTGGTCAGGGCTGCTTCAAAAAGCAGAAGCAAGGTGGACTGCTTTGAGCTGCAGGGCACAGGTCTGGTAACTGCGGAGAGATGGTGCAGGTGTGTTCCCTGGGCGCTGCACACACACAGCTGTAGGAGTTCCTCCCGGAAAGTGATTTCCTGGCTTCAGCCTGTGTTGCTCGGCCTCTGGCACTAGCGGGTGGAGACCTTCATGGGGACCGGCAAAAGCATCAGGCACCTCCTTCGAGCCGGAGTCGAACCAGCGACCTAAGGATGTCCACACACGTGTCTAGTCTACAGTCCTCCGCTCTACCAGCTGAGCTATCGAAGGGTGCGCGGTGTCAAGGCTGAGTCACTGCTCTTTCTGGAAATGACGGGACCAAGACACCCGCCCGCCCCCAGGTGCACTTTGCCCCGGATTGGTCGGAAGTTCCCTTTGAAGCGAGCTAAACACGCGCTGCGACCTGCCGGTAGCCAGGCACCCCTTGGCGGCGATTGTCAAGACACGGTTTTCAAGGGCCCGGGCTCTCACCTGTTGCCTCCTTTCTCCTCTCCGAGTTCCTTTCCTCAGTGGGAAGGGTCGGGGGGAGAGTGGGCCGGGGGCCAGAAACCGGATTAGGAGGGAGGGGAAAGGGGTTGGCAAAAGGGTTGCGTGAGTTCGGGTGGGGCAGGGTTTGCGGAGCAAATGAAAGGCGAACCCACCCCGGTGGGCCCCGGGGAGGCGGCCGCGAACCGCAGGACCTCAGGCTCGGGTGGAGGCACGCCCCCTCTCAGGGCCCTCGGCCCCCTCCTCCAACCCAGGGTTCTGACGTGCCCGCTCCATCCCCACCCCACCCACTCACCCATGCACCCGCCCAACACGCACCAAACCCGGCTGCCCCCCAGGATGTCGGCTCACTTTCGGCGCGGGGTCACCCACCGGGAAGTGATGGGAGAAGCTCTGGGGCTAGGCGGGGAGACCACGTCCACCGAGCCCGGGCGTCGCGGCCAGTGTGGCTCCCCTCCTCCCGCAGCTCCTGTCCTGGGCGCCCCTCCTCTGCGCACCGACCCGGATTCCTTTGGCAGGGCCGGCTGCTCGCTGAAGTAGCTCAGGGTTCTGTGGGCTTCTGGGAGGCGCCCGGAAGACAAGAGGGGCAGAGATGCTCGGTATGATCCTGGATGGACTCGTTTGCTCTGGGTCACGTCTTTCACAGACATTTCAGATCCCACCTGGTGTGAGCTCGCCTTCCCCAGAACACCTCACCCAGCCAGCGAAGGTCCCCCAGAGTGTCGGCATGCCATCTCCAGTGCCCTTGCCTGGAGCGAGTGTGCGGTCGCCGCCTGAGTGGGCGACAGGTATATCTGCGCCTGTGAGGACAGGGATAGGGGCGGCTCCTTGGAGCCCGTGCTGCTCTCTCTGTGCGGTACCAGGCAGGTAGGGTCAGCCGAGCAGGATCTGTAGTTTTGCATGCTCTGGTCATCTCACGCTTTCCTGCAACCCTCTCTTACTTACCCTGTTGGGAACAAGCTTCACTTTTGAGCACAGGTATTTTGCCATAGTGAAATGTGACCATGGATTTTAATTATTAATGAACCGTCAAAATTGTCTCATTGATTGCAGCAAAATATACTGCAGCAGTGCACGTTGTCACTATAGGAGAAAAGAGTGGATGTAAGGCAGTTAGAATATATATGGGAACTTTCTCTATGTAGTCTGTGCTTAATTTAACATAAAACTCCCCAATATAAAGTGTTTTAATTGAAAAAATCAATAAATTCATTTGGTTTGTGGTTATTTATTTACATATATGCTGAACTATTCCCCAAAATATTAAGAATAACAAGGTATAGAATATAAAATGTCGATGTTAAAATAATGAGTGGTCAATCCTGAATGTCTAACCATAATCTTACAGGAGTTTTATTAGGGAAAACTCTGGTAAATGTAGTTAAAATAAAGGTAGTTAATCTGAATTATCGGGAACTAATTCATACAATGATATAGTCCAATCATAGATGAGCAGGATGCTCAACACTGACACATTCTGGATACATATCAGGACACTAAAAATAGAATACTAAATATTAATGGGTTCTAGAGAATGAGAATGTTTTTATCTATGTAAGTAGAAAATTATATTTCACATCAGATTTTTGTAAATACTAAGTATAAAAATGGTACCTTTTCAAAAGTCTAAGGGAATTTCATTTTTATCGTCATTTTATCAATTTTCATGTAAAGTAAATGGTGACATACAATAATCATAATCATTATCCAAATTCAGCCATCTCCAGGGCTTTACTGATTTCTTTATTTGTCCCTTTTTCTTCTATTTTCTTTTTAAAAACAGACTCCATACCAGATGCGGGGCTTGAACTCCCGATCCCAAGATCAAGGGTCCCATGATCCCGAGATCAAGAGTCCCATGTTCTATCAACTGAGCCAGACAGGGTCCCCCTTTCTATTTTCTTTTATATGAAGTATGATGAAGCAAATCTAGGTGTCATTTATCATCACTATTTACATTTCAGCATGATTCTCTAGTCATATGAACATTTATTGCATATCCACAAATTTATACCTAATAAAGTTAACATTCAGTCTTTTGTACTTTAATATATAGTGCATATTAAAATTTCCCGATTTTCTCAAAATGGCACTTAAATAGGTTTTTAACCTAATCAAGAGTGAAACAAACTTTACACATATATCTGATTGCATTGTCTTTAAGCCTCCTCTCTTTTAGATCAGTCTCTCTCTGTTTCTCTCTCCTTTTTCTTCTCTCTGCCAATGAGATATTAAAGAAATTGAATTAGTTCTTTCAGACAATGTTGTACATTCCTTTTTTGTCTAATGCTTTCTTTCATTATAATTTATTCTGCTCTTTCATTTCTTGAAAGTAGAACATTAACTGTTAATGCTTGATTAAGTTCAGGTCAGAATTTTTACAAAAGTACTTCAGAAGAAATTCAATGTACTTTTCATATTGAGTATCCCTTCCAGGGGCAAATAAACATTCAGTTTTAAATGTTAATGTTGGTCAGTGGGCTCGCATATAGAGAGCTTGACCCTTCCAATGTAAATTCCTTCATCAACTTACTGTTAAACATTACTATCTTCACAGCTAAATCATGATTTCCAATGTTATATTTCTTCCATATTCATTAGCTAGATTTCCTCTTCATAGAACTTTTATTCACCAAGTAGAGCTACTTAGTTATCTTACATAGAATTTACTTATAATAGGTAAAGACAATGCTTGATTCTTATCCAAGAATTGCCAAATTCCTGATCAAATAATTTTCTCCCTAGTTATTCCCACTGGTGATCAATGAGTTGTTTTTCTTACTGCATGTAAAAGAACATTATGTGTTGTTATTTTCAATGTATTGCGGTAAGTATTCCTTTGGTCATCAGTTTGTTCCATCTCTGGTCAACGGAAATTTGTTGGCTCCTGAGAACTTTTGATATGGTCCAGGAGTTTCAGAAATTCTTGCTTTCTTGCCAAGTCTTCATGTATGTCTCTTGTCCCAAATCTGAAATCAGCTACTCATCTAAGAAGCTGTAGTTCTCTTTAATCAGAATGGTTTTTAGAGATCACAATATTTCAGTTATTTCATAGAGCAGCAATTCTCTTTTCTCTGTAAACTATAGAAAAGGCATATATATATATAATTTTCTTTCCCAGTGGGAATCAGTAACATATGCCCAGCGGGATTGTGAGGATGTTCCTCACGAATCAGAATCAGACACCTGCTGTAGATTGCATTTTTTGTACTGACTTTTTAGTATGTAAGGGAAATTTAAAGGATGGATTTTTTTATTTAAAAAAAAATCAAAGCATTGGCAGTGGTAGAATTTAAACTCACAAATCCAAGAGACTGTAATCTAAACCCTGGGCACTGGACCACTCTGCCACATTATCTCATACTTAACCTCTTCACTTACTTTCACATTTTATAAACTAGATGGAGATGGTGGAGTTGAGTATCATCATTTGTTTGAGAAAATAATTTTTTGCATTCTAGAAAGTGAAATCCCTGAGGACCAGCCTTGCCTCTGAGAGCCAAGCACAATCCTGGGCAAAAAAAAAAAAAAAGGCACTCACTAATTTGTTCAAGAAGCATACATCTTGATCTACGTCACCTCCTAGGAGTGTTGGAGGGGAGGCAGTAGGGAGAAAGGAAATACCCATTCCCACAGGCCACCCATGCACCCATATTTCAGCTCTTTACACCACTCATTAGCATGATACTAAGAGACCTAGAAAGAGCCCCGTGGAGACTCAGAGTGACCGTGGGTATATAAGGTGAGCCTTGTATCTGATCCCCTAATTGGGGCCAGAATGTACTATTTTAATTTGATAATGGGATCATAATAACAGCAAACCAGTAGGCTGTTGGAAATGATCCTACAGAAGAGAGAGGAAACAACTGTTTGAAAGAATATTCTTGGGTAAGCAACTGAGGATGGCATCTAGAGCACAGAAGGCAGAGATGGCTTACCTAGGATCTCGCATAGGTCATCCACAGCAACAAGACGCAAAGAGACACTCAGAAGCAGGTTAATGGGGACCTTAGCGGTTTTCCTATGGCTGCTTCTGTTTTCTCAGTGAAATAGAAAGCAGAGGGTGAGAATGTATAAGGAGGTGGTGGCTGTTTTGAGGACACAGGAGAAGGGATGAAAGAACAGTCTTTAAGAATGTATACTAAATTTAAAAAAAAAAGAAAAAGAATGTATACTAAAAGGCTTATGAAAAACAGTAAGACTGGCATGCTAGAGACCACTGCAATGAATTTAAATTGAGGCCACTCCAGCATCACTGTTTCTCTCCATTTTAGTGCAGCTAGGTGAGTGTAGGGACTGAGTACTTTCTTAAGTAAGGATTATGATTTTTTGTTAAGTGGGTATGCTTAAGCAAAAGGGGGACAACCACACTCAAAGTCCTAGATCGAGAAGCCTCCAGAAAACTTGAAGTTTCTCTTCATCATTCTTTTAAGGACTCGAGGCACCTCCATTTCTTCACTTCCTCCTTGAAATGAAGTTTCCCTTTCTGCCCAAAGGCTCTCTCTCCTTCACAGCCTCTCTAAAGAGACACAGAAAGGGGCAACTCTTCCATTGAAATTGGGTTACTGTGGACACCAAATCTCACCCATCCACTCTTCAGGGCTCCCAAACCACACGCACGGATCAGGAAGTTCGTACAGTTCAAGAGATGAAAATGTCTAATAGGAGTTTGGATTTGAGGTGGAAACCTTCTTCAGCTCTTTGAGAGCAAGCATGAGTGAACATTCCAAGTTAGTTGTCAGGGATTCCGGACTTAAATCTGCAAGAATTGAAATACCTCCCTCCTCCCGTGAGTATTGCCTCCTTGTTGACAGTTTCACTCAGACCCTCTCCTTTCTTCTCGCTTCCAGGCACAGAAAGGAGACCTGGGGGTAAGGGGAGACACTGCATCGAGAGACCAGAAATGGGGCTTTGCAGTGGGGAGGCAGAAAAGGGAGCAGGGAGGCTAGAGCTAACATGCCAGTGGGGACCTGGGGACAAAGGAGTCAGCTCTGAAGTTGCTGGTATGCGCCAGTGATAGTACACCCCCACGGGTCTGAGCTCTGCGCTCTGACCAAAAGAGATACTGTGTGATGTTTGCTCCTCAACTGGGTGCAAAGCTTCTTTTCGTTTCCATTTATGAGGGGGAAAATGTAAAACAAAAAAACACTCCCTGTCCCTTCCTAGCCCTTACATCAATCCTCCTATCAATGCATGTGTGACAGCTACTTCTGTGGACACACGCACCACTGTGAAGTCTTAAATTTTTTTTTTTTTTTCTGGTCTCCTAGCCTCCTGGTGAACTTGGTCTTTGAAGATTTATATAAAAGCTTTGCCAAATGGCAAGACTTTCCAGAGGCTACGTAGCTGCAAAACAGGGACCTTCTGCACTCCGACAGTCTGATCTGAAAGGCAACCCTCCATGATCCTCGTGTACTCACCCACTCAACCCACACCCAATCCTGTGCTACCCTATCAAGTTATTGGAATATTTATTCCTCATCTTTTGACCTCAGTTCCTCAACTGGCAAAAATCCTACTTGGCAGCGGTGGGATTTGAACCCACGCCTCCGAAGAGACTGGAGCCTTAATCCAGCGCCTTAGACCGCTCGGCCACGCTACCACTTGGGGATGGCTGGTCTGCCTTTTTTTTCTGATAGTAACTTTCTTTACATCTCAGCTCTATCACATAGATTTGTGTTCTAAAGTCCTAACCTTAAGAGCCAGTGGGGGGGGTGGTGGCGTTGGGAGAACAGCAGGGCTCATCGCAAAAGCTTACTTCCCTTGTAGGCTCTGGATTGTTCATCTCCCACCCAGGGCTAACAAGAGGAATATTTTACTGAGAGAATTCAATTTGAAACACAGTAGAAAACTGTGGGTCTGTTGCAGGTGCCGAGTATGTTTTATTTTTGTTGGCTTCCTCCCCCTCTTGCTGCAGATTTCTAAGGAAGGTAAAGGAAGAGTCAAGCTAATTAAGGCCATAAAATCCTACCTTCCTGGGAGCGTGACTTATCAAATGGAGATTTAAGGTATTTGCAAATGCTTGAACACTAATTAGAGCTGGAGTCTGACCAATAAACTAAAGATGCCAGTGGAACGCTACAGTCCTTCCTTTTACCAGATGAGATATCAAACAGTTCACACTTGCGGCTCTGCTAAATTATTTCTTCTGAGAACACAAAGCCCGTATATGGTTTTATACTCTATTCCTAAAATACTGGGAGATGTCTCCTTTCTGTTCTCAGAGAGAAAGGGTAGATGCTCATTCCTTTAGAATTTGACTGTTTGGGGACTTTAGGGGTCTCCCAGATCACCACGTGGACATCTCAGCATTGCAGTACCGATCCTCTGAGACTGCTCCTGCTGCTCCAGAACTTGTGTGGGGAAACGCCCAGGTGAGCAGAGACAGCAGCACTTAAGTTCCCTGCGAACAAATTCTGTCAGTCTCAATGCACCCGTCACAGCCATGCCCGGGCCCCTGGAAGGAGCATCCTCTCCAGACCTTCCTCTAAGCCCAGTGACACCATGTGCTCATTTTCCCCTGAAAGACGTTTTAGTGAGAAGTGACAGGAAAAAGTCCCACAGCTGCACAGACGCCGGACTGGGGCTTCCAATCCCTGCAGCTACCCTCTCCTATCTGGCAGATTTCACAATCTCAGAATATTCTGCCCCTGTTTATAAGTCACCTTCATTTCATAGCTGATGCCTTTTTTCAAAAGCACTCAGGTTTGGTCCGGTTTTTGACCCTGCACATCACGTCCAAAAGGATTCCTATTGTCCCTGGAGCCATAGCTCTTAACTCGATTCATGAGAAGCACGTGTGGAATTCTTAAAATTTCTCACATGGAGGCCGTACTCTAGACCGATGACACCCTGATCTCTAGTGGTGGGATCCAAGCCTCGGTGTTTTATAGTTTCCCAAGTGCAGACAACAGAGAAAACCAGTGCCTGAGGAGATTTCAACAAGCCTTCGTATACCTTTTGAGGACAGCTCACTTGTCCTGCGGGTCTCGTCAGAGTGGCTGAAGACAGAGGCTATTTTCTCGGGACACCTGCTGTGACACAGCCAAGAAAGGTCCTGGGGGGGATCAATGCCTGGGTGGCAGTTGCCAAATGCTGCTTGGCTACCATTACCAGACCACAAGCCACACAGTACGTGGGTTGCAAAGGACCGCAGATTACAATAAGAAGCCACATATAGGAAGGACTCTTCCCGAGTCCTTCTGCTTGTCTTTCAGTCTGGTGTTTTTATGCATATCGAGTTGAACTAAATCGTCTCACTCCCTTATCTCCTCCTGCACACCTGAAAGGAGCTCTGGACTGAACGCCTTAGTTTTAAGAACAAATACATCCCTGAATGACAGCTGAGAATGGGGTTTCCAGTACACGGTAGTGTGGATCTTAAATGGTTCATTTAATCCTCGGACGCTGACTATCAGTATATTCTGAAGTATTGACTTTTCCGTGGCCTTTTACACAGTTTATAGAAGAGGTGGGACAGAGAAACCCCTCCCAAAGCTTCAGCCCAGGAATCTGGGAGACTGTCGGAGACCCAGAGCCTTGTGGGAGATTCTGGAGCCACTCTCAGAGCGATCTGCATCAACACTTTAGAGATTTTCCAGGTTAGGAGAGACTAATGGTTATTGTGCAGGATAAATCCGGGGTTGGGGGAGGGGGGCGTTGTAGCTGCGGCTGCCTCCAAACTCAGACGCGCAGGCTTCATCTTTGCAGATTCTGTTCCTGTCTCGTGGCGGGTGGGGCGGGCGGAGCCCCGGGCTTTGTTTCTGAGTGCAGCGGCCTGGGGGGGATGAGTTGTAATTACTTGAGCCTGGGGGCTAGTATCTGTTACTTCCTTCTGCCGGTTTTGTAGATTGTGGATCAACAAAATGACGGCCTCTCTTAGAATAATACAACAAGAAACTGTAACTCTGGAGTTAGCGAATCTGGCAGTGGCTAAAATGTGAAATCCAGTCCCCTCCCCACCTAGTTGAATAGCTTTAGCAAGTTGGATCCATAATATTTAAAATAACAATATATCTGAATCCAGTGGTATTTATCCCAGAAGAGTAAAGTAGGCTTAATACTCAAAATCAATGTGATTTATTATTTCAACAGACTAAAAAGAAATATCATATGATCTTACTAAAAAAAGCAGACAAAACATTTGACAATGTCCACTTTCATTCCTGACACAAACCCTCAGCAAATTAGGAAAAGAAGGAAACTTCCTCAACCTGATAAAGGGAAGCTATGAAGAACTTCACACTTAATGACACAAGACAGAATGTTTTCCCTGTAAGACTGGGTACAAAATGTAGGCATCTGCTTTCATCACTTTTGTTCAACATTGTTCTGGGGATTCTTGCCCAATCAATAATGGAAAAAAATTGAAATAGAAGGAATCCGGGTTTAAACAAACAAGTATTTCTTATTCCAAGAAAATGTGAAAGGCTATGTGAAAATCTTACAGAACCTACAGAAAGCTGTAATAAGTGAATTTAGCAAAGTTGTTGGATACAAGGTAAATTTTAAAATTAATTGCATTACTACTGTTTATACTATATCTACATATGTATAACTATACCTAGCAATGAACAATCAGAAATTGAAAATTTAGAAAGCAATTCAATTTACAACAGAATAATTAAATATGAGATACTTAGGGATAAAGTATGTCCAATATTTGTACACACACACAAATGCTGAGATGGATGGAAGAAAACCTAAATACAAGGAAAATTTTTTCACATTTGTAAATGAGAAGACTCAATATTGTTAAGATATAAATTATTCCTAAATTGATTTACAGATTCAGTGTAACCCTAATCAAAATAACAGCAAGACTTGGTTTTTATTTATTTTTAAGACAAGTTTTTATTTTAAAGAACACTTATTTTAGTGATCTCTACACCCAGTGTGGGGCTTGAACCCACAACCCCATTATCTAGAGTCACTTGCCTTCCAACTGAGCCAGCCAGGAACCCCTGGTTTTGTTTTGTTTTTAGAAATTGACCAGCTGATTCCAAAAATTCCCATGGAAATTCAAAGACATAGCATGCCAAAAACAACTTTAAAAGAACAATAAAGTTGGAGCAAAGTCACTCTGCCTGGCATCAAGATTAAAAGCTACTATAATCAAGACTATAGTATTGGCATTAAAATATGAAAAGTAGATCTATGGAACAGGAGTACAGAGATAGAACCACAAATAATATTATCAATTAATGGTTGACAAAGTTTCAAAGGCAATTCAGTAGAGAAATGTGACCATTTCAAATTTATTTTTTTATTAAGTTTTTAAAATTTTAATTCCAGCATGGTTAACATACAGCATTATATTAGTTTCAGGTGTACAATATAGTGATTTAACAATTCTATACATTATTGAGTGCTCATGATAAATGTACTGTTTAAGAAGGTAAGCTTTTCAACAAATGTTAAAAAAACAGTTTTGATCCTTACTTCACATAAAAAATGAAGTCAAAATGGATCATAAATCTAAACCACAAAATATTTAGAATGAGGGGCACCTGGGTGGCTCAGTGGGTTAAAGCCTCTGCCTTCGGCTCAGGTCATGATCCCAGGGCACCTGGGTGGCTCAGTGGGTTAAAGCCTCTGCCTTCGGCTCAGGTCATGATCCCAGAGTCATGGGATCGAGCCCCACGTTGGGCTCTCTGCTCAGGAGGGAGCCTGCTTCTCTCTGCCTGCCTCTCTGCCTACTTGTGATCTCTGTCTGTCAAATAAATAAAATTTAAAAAAACATATTTAGAATGAAATCTTTGTCACCTTGCATCAGGGAAAGATTTTTTTTTAGATGCAGCACCACAAGCATGATCCATAAAAGAAAAACATGATTAATTGTACTTCAACAAAATTAGAAAACTTTGCCCTTCAAAAGTCACTGTTGGGGTATTGAGAAGACCAGCCACACAGTGGGACATGACAGTTGTACCCTCAGTCTTTAAGGATGATTTTGCCTCCAATGTCCAAGGGGACATTGATAATGCCTGGAAACATTTTCAGTTTTCATAACTGGGACAATATTACTGATATCCTGTCATAACTGGGACAATACTACTGCTACTAAACATCCTACAATACACATGACCCCCAATCCCCGCAGTAAAGATTTATCCAGTCTAAAATGTCATCATTGTTGAGGTTGACTAGAGTAAGAAGCCAGATGGACAGTCTGAGCTCTTGCCTCCTTTAGGGCACAGGACAGTCAAGTTCCATCACCATTTACTAGAATGAGCCCATTACTCCTTCTTGAAGTCTTGAGGAGGGGACAGTGCCTGAACATAAATCTGTAAGCAGTATGTATTCAAATCTGTATATATGTATCCAAATCATGCCCAATTCATCCTCTGGGTACCAAAGGCTGTACACATACATGGGGCAGGAAAGGCATTGCCCTCAAAGGACAGAAAGTGAGAATGTTTCTTAAAGAGCTATAATTCTGACTTCAAACCCATCCTAGGACTCTTTTCCGGCTAGGTAGGAGTCCGGATGTTTTTCCTTGCCTGGCTAAGACTGGTTATTGAATCACTTCCCTGACCTGGTGAGCAACTGTCTCCTTCAATTATTATCTTCCTGCCTAACACACTTCTTTGCTGTCCTTATGGTGGGCTTGGAGGGAGAGGCAGAAAGCGGGTGGGAGGCAGGGAAAGGGGTGATGTAGTAGCTGTGTGGACACCAGAGGCAAGAGGAAAGGGAAATAAGAAGGAACACCCTATAGGTGACCCATTAAGGGTCTGGGAGGAAAGCACCAGGTACCACTTTGGGTGCTGGGTTTGACTGTCTGAATTTGTTACTTCAGCTCTGAGTAGGATTGCCGAATGTTTTCGAGTTAACTCTTAGGAGCAAACGGTGTGACAAAGGCTCACTTCACTCCCTGATGCCCTCTATGCCCCACCTTAACTTTTACTGCGCTTTCAAGGTTATGTCAAGATTCCAAAACTATCTCCACTCTCTAGAGTGCCCCAGGTTAAATGCCATCTCTTTGGCAAGCAACACCTATTCTCTCCCTTAAACAGAAAGGAGGTCGAGGATCCTGAGGAGTGTGTCTTCTAGAGATCCGCTTGACTTACGAGCTCCACGCCGGTAAACTGAGTCACTCGTTCACTAGAGCCAAGTGTTCAGAAAATTCAGATACTGCGTTTTGAGATTTGGCCAAATGCCGCAGGAATCTACACTTTTATTTGAAGGAAAGATGAAGGCTACGACTATTTAGAAACAAAACCCTGGCAGCGGTGGGATTCGAACCCACGCCCCCGAAGAGACTGGAGCCTAAATCCAGCGCCTTAGACCGCTCGGCCACGCTACCAAACCTACGGAGAAGTTTCGCCTGCACTTCCTAGCTATATCTCTCTGCTGGTTTTTTTCAGTGTTGTCTTCTGAACCCCCAACCTGAGACCAAGAGTGTAGATATTGCCAAAGGACCCTACGGAAGAAATTCTTCCCCTCCTCCTCCGCTCCATTGGACCCAACCTGGATCCGCCCAACCGGAACAGCTCTTCTCACTCCAGAAACTGAAGGGAAAATTCTTTAAAACCATCCGCTCCGGAAGCGAGGCCCTTGGGATCCAGAACGTAAGCGCACTCCGAAGTGAGGGGTCGCGCCAGCTTCCTCCTGGCGCCCAGAAAGCGCTCAACAAGTGTTTACGCCACGGAGGAATGAATTCCTTTTGTCTTCAGATAGCTTTGGGGTGGGGGTAAGGGGGGTAAAAGGTCGTGCTGGGCGAGTAAGGAAGACCAAAGCTGAATTCAGCGCTAAATTTTGAGTTTGATACTTTTCAGTTCCGAAGCCAGAAAAGAAGTCTTGGCCCTCCAGGAGGAAAGTACAGAACGCCAATATGCTGATGTGCCTCTTTTGCTAGCATGTGACAGTAACAGAAAATGTAATTCACAATTAGTACCTAGATTTCAGAGAAAAACAGGTGCCTTTTGAGATCCTGCAACTCTGCTCAGTATTCAGAGAAAACTACCAAATTATAAATACAGTTTTCTATTTCTCCTTAGTTCTGTCAACTTATGCTTCTTATATACCTTATTCTTAAAAAAAGAAAAGATTTTATTTATCTATTTGTCAGAGACAGAGAGAGCGCACAAAGAGGGGGATCGGCAGGCAGAGGGAGAGGGCAAAGCAGTCTTCTCGCTGAGCAAGGAACCCTATGCACAGCTCCATTCCAGGACCCTGGGATCTTGACTCAAGCTTTCCCAGAGCCTAAGGCAGATACCTAACAGACTGACCCACACAGGCATCCCTTATATATATCTTATTCTTACAGTGCTTCTTCTATTTGCTTTTTGTACTATGTTTTTATCTTATAAAACCTGTATCTTTTTATCTTTACATCTTATAACAAGCTGTGTTATTAGATACATAGAAATTCAGGAATATTGTGGGGTTTTAAAAGAGAATTTGTTAGGACAGTTTCAGATTCATAGCAAAATTGAGTAGAAAGTACAAAGAATTCCCATATACCTCCTGCTCCCACATATGCACAGCTTTCTCTGCTATTAACATCCCACACCAGAGTGGTATATTTGTTACAATCGATGAACCAACACTGACACATCATTCTCACCCAAAAGCGTAGTTTACATTAGGGACTTTGGTGGTTTCATGTGATTTTTAGGATTGTTTGTTTCTATCTCTGTAAAGAATGACATTGGAATTTTGATAGGGATTGCCTTGAACCTGTAGATCACTTTGGATTGTTTGGACCCAAAACTATGGGTCCAATAAAAACTGTTAAACAGCTTTAATTCTTCCAATTCATGGACACCAGATGTCTATTTATCTGCATCTTTAGTTTCTTTCATTAATGTTTTATAATTTTCAGTGTATAAATCTTTTACATCTTTACTTAAGTACATGTATACATATGTCTATAAATAACAATTTTCCTGTAACTTAAGAATTGATTCTCTTTTATCACAAAGAATACTTCTGTTTCATCTCTCCTCATGACAGCATATGAAGTATTAGAGCATGGTGATGATGTCCCTCGAGTTTTCTCTTTTGCATATCTAAGATCTTCAGTTCCATTAAACATTCTTCCTCTAATGTGCTAGCCAGCTAGCTAGCCTCTCAGCCCTCTGCATTCCTGGTGGTTCATCTGGGCATATGCCTGAGAACAGTACTTACAAAATCATCCTGATAAAACAGGTGGACAGTCGTGAGCTGTATAAGGAGGAAGAAATCAAAGTCAAAAGGACGATAGTGAAAGGTCTGAACAGAGGTAGCAGGAGAAAGCTTTTACAGACACCAAAGTAATCTTCAGGTGACATTTAAAGGGGCTATGGAAAGCAGAATAAGTCAGCAGGAATTCCTGGTCACCAGGCAAGAGTTTGTAGGGTAGAGCTTCACTTTTCAATTCTTAAAAGATTTCTTTCAGAAGACAAACAGTCAACTTTTGTAGAGCCAGCTGAAACCCTTCCCCAGCCTGTTCATGGAGCCAGTGGCTCAAGGACAGCTGTACAATAAGCACTATTGTCCTCCTCCTCTTGCTGAACTATCTAGGGATCCCATATTTCCCTACTCTGTGTTTAGGATGCTGCAAGGTTTGAATCTCTTAATAGATGGGACAGAACAGTACTACAAGTTTGTTGGGTCCAAAATGGGGGTAAGGGGCACTGATGAAATGCAGAAATGATCTTGAGGAGTCACTATTGTTTTTCGTGTCACAAGGTTGGGTCTTACAAGTTTGAACCTTTGCCCTCCAGTGCCCAAAGTGAGAATCCTTTCATGAGCAGAAGGCCTGAACAGCACATCTTTTGAAGGACATGCATTTTCATTGCAACCCATCCCAGGCAGTTTCTGGGAAGTCTTGTGATGTTCTTTATTATACTTTTATTACTCTGATCCCCCTATTACCCAGTCTTAGTTTCCTCATACTCTGTTAAAAACGTGAAATCTCTTGCTCCAATCCTGCAGTTAAGCTCACCCTATTTGGGATTGAAGGGCATTCCATCTCGGCCTTAGAAAATCAGAGTTTTACAGAAGCTGTGAGTCCAAGAAACCTCCTTTTAGCATCCCAGTAGCCTATCCTACTTGCCAAGACCTGAGAGCATCCAGATGTGGCTCAGACCACACCCAGTGCTGCTCAGTTTAATGAAAAGCCGAAAGATGGGTGGCACTGGTCATCCACTTGGCAGGACAGAGACTTTTCTTCGTGGAAAGTGTGTTTCCATGGGAATCTGAAACCATTTGCTGGCTGGAGAAAGGAGGTTGGACATTTTCTGGAGGAAAACCAGCCCTACAGGGGCTGAATGCACATGACATGTCAAACTGATTCTACCTAGTGTTTATCTGAGGATTTTGCCTTAGAGATTCTCACTCTCAATAGATAACCACAGGTTTATGTTTAGGTAATTCCTCCCCTTTCTGTGGAGATACTCTGTGTACTGGTTTCTGGCACACCATTTAGTGACAACATACACAGGAGACCTGGCACCTGAATTCAGACTGGTTTCGTAGAGTTTACACTTAAACTGGATGAGACCTGGAAGGTCCTTAGAGATTTTCAGTTCTTGTTTACCAAGAACTTCAGGAACTGGAAACTAAAAGATTCTTGGTATTCCAGATTTCTGTGGGTTGAAATATCCTTTTATTCCCCCCTACTCTTGCCTTTGCATTTGTTTGCTCTCCATTTCTAATACTTATTAATGCCCTGATATGTGCTGATCACTTTGTTAGGTATTTGGAGACTAAGAAGTATGAATCATACAACCTTCCCCTCAAGTTGCTGAGGAATAAGCTGAGGGCACAACACTAATGCATATGATTCTTAAAACAAAATAAACTTAATAGTCTATAGCTAAGTGCACTAGAATCTCCTACCCTTTTTCTTTGCATTCTTATTTGTTCTTTCTCTGTGGCTTTTGTAGCATTTTCAAAAAGTTGGACATAGGTGGGGTGCCTGGCTGGCTAGGTTGGTGGAACATGTGACTCTTGATCTCAGGGTTGGGAGTTCAAGCCCCACACTATGTGTAGAGATTACTTAAAAATAAAATCTTAGGGGCGCCTGGGTGGCTCAGTGGGTTAAGCCGCTGCCTTCGGCTCAGGTCATGATCTCAGGGTCCTGGAATCGAGTCCCACATCGGGCTCTCTGATCAGAAGGGAGCCTGCTTCCTCCTCTCTCTCTCTGCCTGCCTCTCTGCCTACTTGTAATCTCTCTCTATCAAATAAATAAATAAAATCCTTAAAAAAAAATAAAAAAAAATAAAATCTTAAAAAAAATAAAAAGATGGGCATAGGAATAGATAGGAAACCACAATTTAGAAGTACAATTTCCTCTTCCTTGCAGATGTTTACCACCTTGTCTTCTATTTCTTTAAACACATTAATGATATTCATTTTAATATGTATAACTGATAATACCAATATTATTCTATCTATTGTTCTAGTTGATTCTTACTCATGTCACTGTGTTTCCTTATGTAATTAGTCCTCTAATTAATTGCACATTAGAAGCACAATTTAGAACTCTGGAAAATTAAAAAATAAAATTAAAATGTGTGCTATCTTTTGACACTCTTTTCATATAAGATGAAGAAATATGGGAAGGAGAACAGAACAATTTGACAATTTCATAAACAGTTGAATATATGTTGAAGGGGAATGTCAGTCTGGGTGCTTACGTCTAGGTATCATGGGTCACCTCCATTGTATCTGTCCTGTTCAGTATCTTAAGAGAGGGAGTGAAGAGGAAGGAATGGCAAGGATAAAAAAAAAATGTATCATGGATTTCAGAGGAAAGAAGAGATTAAATCTACTCCATAAACAGTAAAGGCATTGTGAATTATAAGAACATCGAGATGGTTTTCCAGGTAAGTAGTGTTTGACAAGTATGGTGAAATGAGAAATCATTATAGTTGATGAAGCAAATGATAACAACTGAAAAAGGTGTGAGTTCTATTTGAGGAATTATAAGTGGATCAAGTTAACTAGAACAAAGATCTGTTGGAAGTATACGGCTGTCATTTGGGAAATGTTGATCTAAATATTAGAAGATAAAAGCATTAAGGTAGAGAGGCACATACTGAGAGTACATTAGTGTAGTTAAGAGTCTTTAAGTTGAAAACAATTTTTGCTAAAATAAAAAAGGGGGATTTCTGTGATAATCCAGGAAAATCTCATAGATTCCAAGAGTGGAAAACACTGAGAACTCTGGAATGGGCCATAGCTAGTAGGGACTTAGAAGGTGTCCAGGCTCCCTTTCTTGCTATCACCTCTCCTTGTACTTTGGCATGCTCTTTTCTATGGTGATGTTTTCTCGGCTTCTCAGTTCATCTGGTGGAGTATGCTTGATGTTACAGTCCTACAACTCCAATTTCCTTTCTAGTAATTATGGGCTAATTAATTTGGACCAAACTCCTTGAAGAAAAATGAAAAAATATTGGGTAAGATTTGACCATATCTCCTTAAAAGCATCAAAGTACTAAAATGGTAGCAAGCAACTACTAGGGCAGAATCCAAGCAAAAGATGGAATCTGATAGGTAAGGGAAGCACTGACTTTTGTAGCTCTGAAGACATTTGCTAATTACTGCAAAACTGAGCTATAGTTTTGGCAGACTCTGGATAGGAGAAATAAGAGGAACAGATGTCAAGACCCAGCACCTATCCAAAATGGAAAAGCAAGTAAGATGCTCTCCGCAAATATTAAGTTTAATATTAACATTAATATTAAAGAGCTATTCCCATAAGGCAAGGATGAACAAGAAGTAAACCTACCTCTATCATCCCACTTACAATAACTGTAATGGAGCTCAGCAGAAGTCAGCTAAGCTTAGCAAGGAAAACTGGAAAGAATGAGCTTTCAACTTCTCCTGAGAAGCTTGGGTTTAACTTCATCTTGAAGGCTCAGGAAATGTCCAGCCAATAACTATTTTTAGGATCCTTTTGGGCTGATAGTGCTCCACCTGCCTGGGAGAAACAAAAGGTTTTATATTTATATTTATTTTTATATTTATAATAATATATTATTTTTTCAGGAAGTCGCCTTCATCTTGGCCTCAAAAATTCATTGCATATAATTTTGCCAAGACATTGAGCAGTGCACAAAGAGGACTAATTACACAAGGAAACACAGTGACATGAGTAAGAATCAACTAGAACAATAGATAGAATAATATTGGGATTATCAGTTATACATATTAAAATGAATATCATTAATGTGTTTAAAGAAATAGAAGAAAAGGTGGTAAACATCTGCAAGGAAGAGGAAATTCAACAATTTGACTTACCTGCTGGTAGGATTGTAAATGAGTATAGTTGCTATAGCAAACGGTATGGAGGAGCCTCAAAACAAAAACAAAACAAACAACAGAACCAGAACCACCATATGATCCAGCAATTCCACTTCTTGGAATATAGCCAAAGGAAACAAAAACACTAACTTAAAAAACACACCTGCATCATGGCAGCATTATTTACAATAGCCAAGATATGAAAACAAACTAAGTGTCTACTGACGAATGAATGGATAAAGAAGTTGTGGTATATAACTCTGGAATATACATATATATACATGGAACATACATATATATATGTATATAAGATGGGATATATGTGTGTGTGTATGTATATATATATATATATATATATATATAATGGGATATTATTTAGCAAAAAAATGAGAAAATCTTGCCATTTGGGACAACATGGATGGAACTTGAGGACGTTATGCTAAGTGCAATAAGTCAGACAGAGAAAGACAAGTACTGTATGATCTCATGTATATGTGGAATCTAAAAACAAAAACCAAAACCAAAAAAACCTCCCAAATCATAGAAGAACAGATCAGATTTGTGGTTAACAGGCAGGGTTTGGGAAAGGGTTTAGGAGAGATTGTCAATAGGTACAAACTACTTGTTACAAGATAAATAAGAACTTAAGTACAAGGATGTAATGGACAGCATGATGATTACAGTTAATGCTGCTGCATGATATACATGAAAATTTTTCAAAGGTTAAATCCTAAGAGTTCTCATCACAAGGAAAAGCTTTTTTCCTTCTTTCTTTGCTTTCTTTTTTTATTATATCTATATGAAATAGTGGATGCTAACTATAGCAGCAATCATTTCACAATATATGGAAGTCAAACCATTAGGCAGAACACCTTATTTTTTAAAAATATTTTATTTATTCATTTAACAAAGAGAGAGAGTGAGAGGGTGCTAGCGCACAAGCAGGGGGAGCGGCAGGCAGAGGAAGAAGCAGGCTCCCCGCTGAGCAGGGAGCCTATGTGGGGCTGGATCTCAGGACCCTGGGATCAGGACCCGAGCAGAAGACAGATGCTTAACCAACTGAGCCACCCAGGTGCCCCTAGGCTGTACACCTTAAACTTATACAGTGATGTATGTCAATTATGTCTCAATAAAACTGGAAAAAATATTGGCTTCATAGTTTTGAAAAAGAACCAGAACTTCTAGAATTGAAAATTACAGTTTATAATTACGTTGACTCAGTAGGTGGATTTAACAGCTGATTAAACACAGCTGTAACAAGCATTAGTGGATTAAGAATATGTTATTCAGAATGCAACATGGAGAGAAAAAGAAAATATGGATGAGAAGGTAAAAGAAATGAAGGACAAGGTATGAAGATGTAATTCCAATTTCAGAAATGGAGAATGAAAAATAGAGCAAAACAACATTTGAAAAGCTGACCAAGGATTTTCCAGATCTGAAGAAAGGTAATGATCTACAGACTTAAGAAATCCCATATCTCACCACTGAAAAAATATGTGATTTCCCTATGGTATCATTCACTCCTGCTTTATACATTTAAATTGAAATCTTATCCTGGATGAATCTAACTGGTGGAACCTAGATCACATGCCCACTCCACATGCTGGGAAAGCAGTTTTTCTAGGGCAGACTTACTAATAATATGTGAAATTATCAGATGTAAGTAAAAGTTAAAAAAAATACTGAACGTCCACTCATAGGACAAATGCCTGCAACAGATCTATTCAGCTCATGTTCAGGCCTCACCAGTTTTCTTTTTGTACTTTCTTCCTTCAAGAGCCCATAACTCTTAGAGCCTATAACTCAAAGGATACCTTATGTAATTTGATCTAAACATGACCTATTGATCTATGGACTTCTAGACATAAGAGTATTCTAGCAATTGTACAATTTCCCTAAACTCCCCCAATCTCACTTCAAATTCATCCTACCTAAATCCTTGCACACCATCCCCTGCCCTTTCTAGGTACCCTTCTCTTTAAACTTTTTTTTTCCTGCAACATCATCTTGCTTTATCAAGGTATAATATTTGAAAGTCCTGCCTCTTTCATCTTTATTATCTCTTAGTTTTTATTCATATCTAACTTCAGCTGAATCTGTCTTCCTTCTATCTCCCTCATTCTTTCCTTCTTTTCCAGTTCCATTACGGTCAATCTCTTTTGGTTTTATGTTTGAGCGTCTGCACCATGGCCAGTCTCTGATGGATCTCTGACTCTGGTTTTTCTTCCCTTCAATTCATTCTGCATACCCATGCCTTGTTAGTTTCCATTTTCCATATTTTTTTTTTAGTTCAAATTCAATTAGCCAACATATAGTACAACATTAGTTTCTGACATAGTGTTCAGTGTCCATTTTCGATTTTTAAAAGGGTGTAACTTCATTCCACAAATCTCTCAGTCTCCTACTAACCTGACTTCTTCCGTTTCCGTTACTTCCAGGAGGGCAGATATCTGCCCCAGGCAGTGTACGGCCTTGGTTCCTTAAAAGCCTCGGTTTTTCTTTCAGACTTTGCTCAGACATTTTCTTCTACCAGAGGCCACTCCTTGCCAAACTGCCTATTAACCTCTCAAGTGCAGCTCAAATCCCACTCCCACCTGAAGATTTGAAGAGTGATGGCTCACCCTGCAAATCTGCGAAGCTTGGCACTGTCCACCACCCGCTCACAGCTGGCACAGCTACTTTTCACTATTCTCTTTCATAAAAACTAAATTTCTCTTATTCCATAAGACTGTGACAGGGACTTCAAGTTAAAGACCGTATCTGATGCCTTGTTCCTAGTGCACAGCCCAGCACAGATTTGGGAGTTCCGTGTTTGTTGCATGAAGAAATGAATTAAATAACGAACCAACAAATGCTTGCTCTGGCGCAGAGGCTCGAGCTGTACGGAAGGTCCATACACAGAAAGAACTTGAAGAAGGAGGTTGAAAGTTGGTGGGAAGGCCGAGAGATCTGTGGTCGTCAACTTCCTCTACTTCGCGTTTCCTCTCCCTGGCGAGGGGAGGTCTGAGGTGGACTCCGGGTTGTAATGTGTAGGTTTAGGCAGATTTCTCCGATCTTTAAAATAGTGGTGTCTGTTATCACTGGCCCTCATATTGCGTTATCCCTAGCAAGGGCGTGCAGACCAAATTCCAAGAGTAAATAGATTGAAACAAAATCCAAATTTTGTCCACTTCCTACATTTAATTTCCCTAACAAAGGCCCAGCATTAAAAAACGTTCCTTTTCAAAGAAAGAAGCAAACAAATCGCTCACGAGGCCCTATAGCTCAGGGGTTAGAGCACTGGTCTTGTAAACCAGGGGTCGCGAGTTCAAATCTCGCTGGGGCCTTAACCCTTATTTCTTACTCTTTTAAATAAGACTTCCCGCCCTCCCCTCCGGTAATTTTAACCCTTGCGGAAATTCGGTTCGTGTGTCTTCTCGCCACGGTCCCACTACCTGAATAAACCAAGCTTAAGAGATCCGTTTCCTCTTACGCGCTACTGCGCAAGTGCGGGTCTGCCGCCTGGAATGCGGCGGAGTCCATTAGAAGCTGCAAGAAGCGCTCCCTGCGTCCGCGGACGCCGGGGCTGTGCTGACCCGCCGCGAGAGCCCTTCCGGAGGACGGCCGGAGCCCGAGAAGGGCTGAGGGCGGTGGGGGCGGTGGCACGGGGGTGGGGGTAGACCATGGGAGTCCGGCCCAGTGCCCCGCTCAGCACAGGCTTTGAACCCTGAACAAGCTCCCCTCCCGAAAGGGAGGAGGCGTTCGGGAGGAGTAGGCTGTTCCGCAAGGTTTCCTGTGACCGCGAGTTTTCCAACACTTGACTACCCCAGCGGGAAAACGAAGGCCGAGACTTGGGTCACTAAGTTTGTTATCGGCTCAGAGGAATTGCGGCTTCCTCTTTGAAACACCTTAAGATATTTTCTCCAGAAGTCCTTTCTCGCGGAAACACTTATGTGCTATGTGCTATGCTCCACATCCTCTTTCTCCCCGAGTCTGTGGACGTATTCACGGAAGAGTTGCGCCTCGCCTGTGCAGAAGCGGTTGGATTCCGAGGCGAGCACAGGAAGTGAGGAAAAGCGAAGAGGCGCGAGCCAGACCCGGGAGGCCCGCCCTCTCCGCCTGGCGCCGAGCTGCGCGGGCGGAGCTGCGTGTCCCACCGCCGCACTCCCTAGTTCTTCCCGGCCGTTGGCTGCTTCCACGCCGCACACATCACGGCGGGAGGTCTCGGGCTGCGCGCTCACGGCAGCCAACCGCCCCCGGGCGAGCAGATGCCCCCAGCCCTGGGCGGCCTCGTGATGTACCGGGTCTGGGGGTGCCTGTGAGGAGCCCACGGGTTGTCCTGCTTTGGAAGCCCCTCCGTGCGGTCGGGGAATCCGGCTCTAGAAGGGTTGTCCCCAGAAATGCGGGCGGGGCTTTCTCAGAGGCTGGCTTTGTGACCCTGCGATGTCCACGCCTCCGTAGATTGTTTCTCCCGCGCGCCTATTTGTAGGTGTCCTGAATAGGTGACTCTAGAGAGGAAAAACTCGTATCCCCTTCGATAGCTCAGCTGGTAGAGCGGAGGACTGTAGCGCGCTTTCTGTGTGGCCATCCTTAGGTCGCTGGTTCGATTCCGGCTCGAAGGAGGAGCTGCAGTTTTGGGGTTTGCAGTCGACTACCACTTGTTTCCTGTGGGGCATTTTGTCTTCTGGAATCGACTTCTCCAGACCTTATTCCTGTCCCCAAGAGAAAGTTTGAGCTCTCCAAGCATATGTGAACAAATGGATCCCTTTGGGCAGTTTCTTAGTGAGGTGGCGAGTGTGAGCCAACTCTGTCAGCCAGCTGGGAGAATTTTGAGTTAACGTCCCCTCACATGATTCTTTTGGCTTCTAGTTGATCCACTCGTTGATACAGAACATTATATATAAACGCTGTGTGCGCTGTCTGCGTGGTGCGCCCGGAGCGACTCCACCTTGAGGAAGAAACCGCTTGGACTGGGACCCCCGACCCGAGAGTCTGCCCCCTTCCATACACACAGCCATTCAGGGGGAGGTCCTTACAAGGCAGCTTTAGTTTATCTTTTTATACATATCTGTAGTTCTACAAAAAAGATTTTGGGCCAGAACAGGAAGGGCCAACAGGATCTGACGCGAATTTGGCTGAGACGAAGAATTCCAGACCGAGGGAACAAGTGAAACAAAGGTGGGAGATGGAACCCTTGATTCTCCTTCAGGGCCTGGACCATCCGAACACACGCCAGACTGGCGCACCTCCCACCAACTCGGGCTCCTGGGATTTTGATGCCCACCATTTCCCGCCTAGGATGTTAGGCTCGTTCGACGTGGTAGCAGACTGACACGCTTCCCGCGCGTCCAGCCTGAGGCTCAGGACCCTCCAGGCTCGCAAGCGAGCTCCGCTCGGGTCCTCGGACTCCCGCCGCGCGCCCGCCGCGCTCGAGCTCGCGCCCAGAGCCGTCCGGCCGTGCTAGGTGGAGCTCACCCACGCGGCGCGAGGTCTGGAAACTGACCCTCCTCACCCCATCCGGCCCCTGGAGGGGTCCAGGATGTGGATCGGGGAGAATAAGCGAGGCTAGGGCCGAGCCAGACTTCAAAGGAGTGAGACTTCATGAAAATGAGAGACAACGAAGCAAGGCCAAATGTAAATGTCACAATGCAGGACGAAGCTCGGAAACAGCCTGGCGGCCAACTGCACACTAGAAAGTACTGTTCAGAGGAAATAAAGCCGCCTTTGTCGCATCGGCTCGTTGGTCTAGGGGTATGATTCTCGCTTTGGGTGCGAGAGGTCCCGGGTTCAAATCCCGGACGAGCCCTAGCTTTTTTTTTTTTTTTTTTTTTCTCCTGCCCTCGAAACTATGCAAAAGTTCAGATCTCTACAAACTTCCTCGCTTTCCGACTGTTCTGCACAAGAGGTGCGCTGAACCAACGAATGCCAGAGAGGGCTGACGAGCTGTGCAGGGAGAAACCGCCTGGTCTCCTGGACTGACCGCCAGCTGACACCTCGGAGGGACCGCCTCGCTCCCAGGAGCAGGGATTGGTGTCCCCAGGCCCGTTGTCCCCGGAGGTGCGTGGGGCTCGGGTCTGCAGGCCCTCTCCTTTCCCAGGCAGGGCCCGCCCGCCGCGCCCACTGCAGAGGCGGGTCTAGGCGGGAGGGGCGTCCGGGGAGAAACAGGGCGCGGTCCCAACTGCACCGAGGTTCCCGCGTCGCCTTCCTCTCCCTGCTGCGTGCCCCGTCCGTTCGTGTACACACACATATGCCGACCCCACCCAGGATCCAAAGCAAGATTTAAAAGGAAGTCTTTGCGTCTTCTACCTGCTCCCTATCATCCTACAGGTAGGGGAAGAAGCCGTGAGAAAAACTTCTTTCCGCTGTCCTGCGCGTTTCTGCAGCCCCGTTCCAGGCCGAGGTGGGTTCACATCCTGCTCTCTTTCCTCCTCCTCAGTAGTTTTACCAAGAGCGTTTTGGCCCGAGGAGCCCCTTCTTAGCAGAGACAGTGTGGGACTCCTCGGGGAGACGTTTGCAGAACCGCGTTGGAGCCGCTCAGGAGTACGAAGGAAGGTCCAAAGTCTTGTTCTTTTATGAGTTAGCGACTCTACATTTCTACCCTGAGATTTACTTCCCGCAGCCGAGCAGAGACATTCTAGGCGCTAGACTTTCCCGAAGCAAAGACGGCTTCGGGAAAGTCTAGCGCCTAGAATGTAGGTTCAGAAGAGGGCGCAGAATTGGCGAACGGGGTGGAGGCCCAGGAAGGCCTGCACTTGCCCAAACCTAAGGATTCTTTACTTGGTACCCAGGTGGATCGCCAGATTTAGGCCTTGTCCAGTTTTTGCCAGCATAACTGCCTTGTGGAGCTTGCGTTTTTGTTTTCTGGTGACTCACTTCTCTCTCTCCACCCGCAGCCAATGTTGCAAAATTGCAGGATTCACTGCCAACAGGCTCTTCTTTAAGCTTTCTTACTAAAGTGTTGGGATCCTCAGTCTTTTTACTCTGAGACAGCGTGTCATATGGTAACACATGAGCAAAAGAGAACATCTTTATTCAAGAAGGACAGTAAAAACAATTTCAGCATCATTCTGGGGACTAGGGAAATCTCAAATGAGGCAAGACCCTCCCTTTGTGTCCCTAACCTTATAATCAAGTCATAAATATAATCACTAGAAACTCAAGTGGTATTATTATCTGAACAGCACTGGCCAACTTCCCAGAAGCAGTCTTAGGTATTCAAAGAACTACTAACAACACAGTTACTAACTGCAGAAGGATAATTTTGTTACACACACTTTATTTTAAGCAACTCTTTTTACAGATAAAATATTATTGAAATTCATGGAATATTCAGTAGGTTTTCCTCAAACAGCAGCTTTCGGTGGCATCTTTAAAATTAGCTTTATTTTTCTAGAAATTGCTAGTGTGGACTATGAAACCTCTGTGGTGCATTAGAAAGCTTCTAGTCCCTGGAACACCAGATGTTCCTGGTGCAGTACATGTTTTCTTTCTCTGTACCTCAGTATCCTCATCTGTTCTATGAGGCCTTGAGAGATAGTCCTCCAGGTCTCCCTCTTTCTTATTCTATGACTTCTTGGGGTGGCAGGGTGGTAGTAAGATGGTACTTATAGGAAAGAAGGTACTCTATTAATGTGGACAAGAGCTATGTAGTTTGGCAGAACAGATGGGGAAACCATTCCAGGAAAAGAAGAATGGCTCTGGCTATTGGTGCAAGAGCAGATGTCAGGTTACAATCAGGCAAAGGTAAGAGATTTGTCAAGTTATTGTTGGAAGCATTTGCCCATGTGATTCAGAAATTAAAGTAGATGGCTAAGAAAGTGGACCGAAGCAGGCCAATGAAACCCCTCATTAAAAGTTTTCATTTAGGGGTGCCTGGGTGGCTCAGTGGGTTAAACCTCTGCCTTTGGCTCAGGTCATGATCTCTGGGTCCTGGGATTGAGCCCCACATAGGGCTCCCTGCTCAGCTGGGAGTCTGCTTCCCCCACTCTCTCTGCCTGCCTCTCTGCCTACTTGTGATCTTTCTCTCTCTCTCTCTCTCTGTGTGTCGAATAAATAAAAAAATCTTTTAAAAAAAGTTTTCATTTAATCTGAATTTAAGTGAAGAGCAATTTCTGTTAACAGTTATTCTCAGCAGAACACCTTGATATCTGGGAAAGAGAATGGGCACAAAGCTCAGTTTGTTGAAAAGTGAATGTGTAACTTCTGTTTTTGTTTGAAAACACACAGGCATGTCAACAAGACTTTGGCCCATTCTCCCTTAGTCATAGTGTCTCCCACTCCTGGAGATGTTATCCTTCTTTTCATTGGATCTTCATCCTCTTTTAACCATTAGTTCTGTTAGTAAATTAATTTCATGCTTATAAACCTAAAAAAAATGTTAGAGTTCAAAAAAATGAAAAGATTAGTCACTTCTCTCCATCACCTAATTTTATAATTTGTCTTAAGGACAGAATTAAACATATGTACTCTGTATAAAGGGTAAAGGACACCAGCACTTGAGTCCTTAGAAGAAGAACCCTGGGTTGCCTGTGTCTATGTGCAAGATGTGAAGAAGAGACACAGGAAAATTTTCAGGAAAAGGGTGATGACTTTTAAGTTGAAGCTGTCAAAACATTAAAAAAAATATATGATTGGGCTTTTTTCAATTGACAATTGCTTTACACCTATTAAAATTACTGAAGATTATATATATATATATATATATATATATATATATACTCCTTGTTTTAGGTAGTTTGCAATACAAATGAATAAGCACTTAGAGGCATTTTAATGAAATAGTCAAACTTTTTTTCTCCAAACCTTTATTTTCTGTTTCATCAAAACCTCATTGTGCCAAGATGAAAAAAAAAAAAGAAAAAAAAAAAGAAAGAAAAACAATTAACCACTCACCATTCACCATTCACCTAACTGGTTTTTTGTTTTTTTGCATGGGGGAGGCTGTGAATTCTCCCCAAGTTTTCAAGTGAAATCCCAGAGGCCAGAAAGTGACCTGGCTGTGTTCAGACACTAGAGGCTGCTCCCCAGCACCACAGCATAAAGCTAACATCAGAAGGTGATCTGTTTGTGTGAGTTGGTGTTTGAATTGGTGTTTCAAGCCATGGGACTGTGTGTGTGTGTGTGAGTGTGTGTATGGGCGTGTGATGCTGGAATGGAGTACCTTATCTCTGCCTTCAGGTGATTTACCAGAGATTTACTCAAGCCTGTTGCTCAAGTCATCTTGATCCCCACAGACTTTGGGAGTGAGCAGCTTCTTCTGTAGTCTGGGATTGCTGAGGTCTTAAGGGTGTTGTATGGGCCTGGCAGTGTCTTCCCCACCAAACTACAGGCTTGTATCTCTTTAGAATTCAGTTCTTCAGCCTCTTTTAAAAAAGTGATACATGATTAATTTAAAATAGGTACCACTCAAATAGTTAGGGTTTGCCCACAAAAGGAAAGTCCGCATTCGGGTGCTCTGTTAGATACCAGTAGAGGCCCCACTCAGCGAGCCCCACGTCTTGTTGAATAATCTCTCTGTACCTAAAGGACTTTGAACTTTGGTGTTTGGCAGAACAATTGTATGGGCAGAGACACCTGTCCTTTCCTTTCCAGAGACTTCAGTAACTCTGAGGCACCAGGTACTGAGGGAGAGGTAGTTTGTGGCTGTGTGCTTGGTCCTTTTTTCACTTCCTCAGACTTTTTTCCTTTTAGCTCAGAATTTGGGTGGAGATGTAGGAAAAAGGGAAGAGGGCAGGGGAAAAAGGCGAAGCAAGGCAGAACTGTGCCTTACCACAGCTGAAAAGCCACTGAGGTTTGTCTTTTCCAGCTTTGCCATGCTGTCTACTTTTCCTCCTCCTCAAATCCTCAAGCCACTTCAGCTACCAAAATCTATTCATTTTTAAAGATTTTAATTATGTGAGAGAGAGAGTGAGAGTATGTCAGTAGGGAGCGGCAGAAGCGGACTTCCCACCAAGCAGGGAGCCTTATGTGGGGGTTGATCCCAGGACCCCTGGATCGTGACTTGAGCCAAGGCAGACCCTTAACCAACTGAGCTCCCAGGCACCCCCTCCAAAAACCATTCTTAGGACAGCCTCTACAGCTCATGCACAAGCATGTGTGAATCACAGCCTGTTTAAGGAGTTAATCCTCCTATAGATTTTTACATTAGAATAGGGACCAATACCTAAGAAATGAAGGTCAGGTTTTACCACTAATGCCAGAAGCAGAGTTTTCCTGGGAACCTTGGAAGCCTTCCAGTTCTACCTGGGAATTAGGCCTACCTTGTTTGCTAACTATTGCGAAACCCAATTGTGCCTGCAAGTCTTAACAGAAGCCAGGAGCATCTGTATGGTTGGGATCTCCAAAGTGAGACCAGATGGCACATTTATAGAAGCACTGAGGGCTAACAAGAAGAACTTGGGGCCTAGGAGTGAGCCACTTTTTGAGATACTAAGAATGCAGAAGTGAGTGACGTAATTATTCTTCTCTCTAAGGGTTCCATCTAGTGGAGATTCAAGAAGATTAATTAATCATCAAAAGATGATGGCTAATGGCCCGTTTGCCAACCTAAAGTAAAGCCAGATCCATCCCACCCATGCTGTAAGATCTCCAGATCAGCTCACATTCTTCTCTGAGCATTCCTGAAGTTCCCAGGGGGTGTAAACATATTTGCAAACTAGCCCCTTTAACCCAAACAGAGAGGCTGCCATTTACTTCTTTTTGCTCTACCTCCCTGGGTGAGGTCTGTCTCTGCACCTGGCCTGTGCTGCTAAAAATGTCTGAAGGTGCCAACACGCAGTGTCCTCTTCCTTTTTGATAGAGCAAATGGTCTGACCTGTTGTTCTAGCTCTTGTCCAGACGTGCCTCAATCTGCAAAGGGATCCTCACCGTGGGGAAGGTGCTTTACCTCCCGCCCCATTCCCATACCACCTCTGGTCAACCGTAGAGTGAGCTCCTTCACACTAACTTGCTGTATGCTTTCTGAACCGTATAGAGATTTAGTGAAACAACCTTGATTTTTATGAAAGCTGTTACTGCGTAGTGCCCTCCTTCCTCTAGGCCCCAGGAGGCGGGGCACACTGTAGTCCTTGCCTGACACTGCTCTATAGCCTTGGCATCATTCTCCCTCCTCTCATCATGTCCTTCTCTATGGATGAATCCTTTCCCGGGACATCACAGACTCTTACACAGATAGGCTTCACTCGGGCTGACTCACCAGCTTTTCACACACACACCAAGGCAGAAGTCTAGAAGCAATGCAGCATAAGCTGTCAGCTTGGGACTGTGGCTCCGTGCTTGCCTCAGCCTGGTGTGTACTGGGTACAGAGAATCCTCCAAGGAAGATGTGGGCCCCTTCTCCTGGGATGGGTTGGGATTGAGGAGAGCCTGTCAGACTCAGAGGCGGTGTTGCTCATGCCGAGTCTGGAAAGATGAGTAGATCCTCTCCCTGAAGACAAGGAGTTTGAAGTCCAACTGGACTATCCTTCTGTTGTTTGAACTGGCAGTTTCTTTCATGAGAAAAACTGACTTCCGTAACACCTACCTCACACAGTCCTGGTGATGGTTAAATATTATCAAGTGTGTGAGAGTTTCTTTAAATGAAAGGCAATGACTATTATTATGATTATAATTATTAGGATGATTTTAAGTCCAGTTATTTTATTGGCAGGATGCCAGTCTGGATTGATACCTCAGAGACAGGCAGACTGAAAACTTGAAGGTGGATGGATGGCTACCGAGGGTTGAGGATTTTTAAAAAAAAATAGCACTCTTGGAGATTCAGCAGCAGTGGAGGTGGTTACTGAGGGTCTGTGAAAGAGTTGGCATCCTGCACTGCCTGATATTTGAAACCGTAGGATCCTTATAAAGTGACCCCAGTAAACTTTGACCCAGTTGGCTTGTTTCTATTCGAGCGACAGATTCACTTAGTGAGTAGATGCAATACCAGGGTTGCACTGATGGTGGAGATAACCAATTTTACATCTGTGTTACAAGGAACAGAAGTTTGAGTGCTGAGGATTAATTTCTTGTGAACAGGTAAGGATGAAAGAAAGGAGAAGCCCTTGAAATAAGTCAAGGAAACTTCTGGGGGCTAGTGGCTGGAAGGTTGAGGGCAGGGGCAGGGTAGTAAGAGCTGTCACATAACCTTCTCTAGGAATGCTTTCCTGGTTCTGTGCAATCTATGGAAGAGTCTACTTAGCATCTTTTTGTGAAACCAAATTATGTGGGTAAAAAGAGAGGACAGTGGGACAACATCCTACTGGGAGGCCACATCTTACTCTGCAGGCTTCCTCCAACACAGTTCTTAGAGATGGCCCATAAGATCAGAAACAATATCTTCTGGATCCAATCACTGCATGTTCTTGTCATGGGTAGGAGTCGGAACCACAGACATCAGAAAAAAGCAACTGTGGGACAAAAGACCGTGTTTATCAAAGTTGGCCTCCCAGAACAAATCTCTAATTTATGTGGGTTAATGTTCGACCCAGTCATGCCCAGGGAAAGGTGAATGACTCTGTTTGTTTGTCCAAGCGCAGTGTCCTTGGTTTTCATGTCTCTGCCAGCATCGGGGATCTTTAGACCTAGTCTTCCCTCCCCGTTTGTCTGATCACTATATAATCAGAACCTAGAGGGACCTCCAGGTCCATACAGCTGGAACCCATCTCCAGGAACCAATAGCTGGAACCCATCTTCAGTTGGAAGGAAAATTCTAGACTTCTGTAAGACTCTTCCTCCTGGGTAACCTATTTCTCTATTTGTTGATATATGTATACTATTTCTAGACATCCATCCATTTCAAAAAAACCATTTTTTCCCTTTTAAAAACTCTTGGCCCAAGTTCATGAATTAAGAAAGAAACAAATTAGATTCTAAAGTTTAAAATGCAAACAGATTTCTTCTGGAATAGCCTAAACGTGGATAAAGGGAAATTAGTAAGACTGGGAGCAAGTGGTGATTTGGGAGGGATTCCTAAATTGTGGTAAAGTCCCCAAAGATCTAGGAAAAGCATCTGCTGGAAGGTTATCTGGAGCTCCCTGCCCTGACATTTTATGTGACTTAGCAAGGAAAGAAACAGAGAATATACTTTTAGCTCTGTTTTCTTGTAAACCTTCCCACTAATTTCTTTCCTTAAAGTTTTGGTTGCTCTTTGAAAACACAATGGAACAACAAATGCCAAGGTTAAAAAAAAAAAAGGTATACTGTCAGTTTGAAGAGAAGAAAGAAGGAAGGAGATAGAGGAATATGCATTGGGTGGTAAGCTTTCAGTTTGGATAATATTGCCCTAGAACATATAAAAGCGTGAGGCTATGTTAATGGAAGTTGTATTCATAGTCATAATCATAAATTATCAAGTTAACTCCCTGGTGTATAAAGTTTGATAGATCTTTTGAATACAAAACATTGTCTAAGGGGAGAGAAAGAGTATTTTACTTTTTGTGAAGACTAAGGGACTGGTTTGAGACAGAAGGTGAAGTTCGTCTAAAAAACAAGTTGTGGGACAAATTCCAGCGATGAAAATCTGACAGTTATGTGCTTAGGTCTAGAAAGGTATGTGTGAATGAATTTGGCCACCAGATGAGAGGCTCTGCACACTTGGCCTAGGCAGATTCACTTCTGCACCCCATATAATGTCTTACGTGTTTTCTCCCAATTCCGTTTCAGCTCCCATTTTTGGGAAATTTCGTATGGAATATATAAGTGAGGAAGTTATGGGTGGCAGAGCAGATGTTGTTACTGGTAACCCTAGTGTATACTTGCTGGGATTTGGTCTCTGAATGTCTTAGGAAATTAAGATTATAATAAGCCTGGACGAACCTTAGCTGAATTACTACAGAACGAATGTGCAAATTCTGCAAATCAGAAACAAAGATATTCTTTAACCTCTAAGACTGAGATGTGAGGACCTTCAACCTCCAATAAGCAAATGCTTTTTTAGGATATGAAGAGCCTATGTAGTGTCGGTCCAGTGTCTTAACTAGAGGTGGTCTGTGGGCTTGGCTTACCTGCTGAGCCTTAAAGAATGATGCTCCTCAGTCAATCTATTAGCTATTTCTTCTGGCTGGTGCCTTTTGCCACCAAACTAAACTTACACAAGTAACTTACTTGTCTCTCAATTCAAGTGGAAGAAAAGGAAAGGAAAGGAAAAGGCTTCTATACTTAATGAGAACTACGGAATTTCAGGCCGTAACTGATAGCAACTCTCTTTTTACAGATGAACAAATTTAGGTCTGGAGGGGAAAATGAAGTCAGTCATTAAAAACATAATTATAGAGGACCTACCATGAGGCAGGCACTATGATTCAAAGTTGACTAATATGGGCTCTGTCCTCCTACTGATTACACACCAGTAGGAAACACCGACAAGTAAACAGGTCACTATTTGCCCAAGACCACATAGATAATTGTGGAAATGGCACCTATGAAAGCTGACAACAGGTAAATCTTTATTTGATTATATCCTTGTGGAGAGATCAGCTTTGTGATTTTTGCTTTGACACTTATATTTAGTGAAGTGTCCTTCATCTTAATATCTAAAGCATAGAGTGTTTGGACAGAGACTCTAGGTAGACCTGTGGGCTCACACTCCCTTCTGTGAGCAGCAGTATCCCCACAACCTGAGTGGCACATCTACAAGGACCCAAGGTCTCTTCTGCAGCCTTGAATGGTTGGGAACATCCCTATCCACCACTGCCACCTAGGGACTCTCTGGGGGACTACCAGTTCTGGTTCTATTTCCTGATTTTTTTTTTTTAAACCCTGGGACTCTGACTCTGCAAGAGATGTGCGACTGTGTGAACTCTTTTAAGGTGCCTAGGATCTTGATATCCTGTAATTCTACAGTTACCTTTGACTTTAGAAGGCAATATTTGCTGTGAAGTGTGTAAGCCTGGCGATTCACCCCTGGGGCTAATAATACATTATATGTTTATTAAAAAAAAAAAGGCAATATTTGTCAATTGCTCAGCAAGAAACTCAGTTGATTCCAAATCAATAAAACTTTGATGAGGTCTTCCAAAAAACTAAAAAAAGAGAACACACCCAGGAGACTGGAAAGCACAATATAAATGTAAAGAGCTTGGCAGCAGGGTAGCTGAGCAGCTGTGTTGGAGCAGCAGCCCTGTAGGAATACTTGTTAGTCTTTTAGGGGTGACTTTCCCCCCGTTGTATACCACTTTCTTGCTAAGTGCAATTTCACTTGATTCTGTTGCAAATGATACGCTAAGTGCTTAATGGAAAACTTTCCAGCTGCTACTTACATCAGTGTTGTGGAATAGTCAAAAGATTTTTTAGGAGTGTACCAAATTTGTTTATAGTTATTATGAAACAGACAAGGCAAATCAATGCCAAATGTTGATAAGAGAGTTCACTTTGTTTACTATTGTCACATGTCTTTCCATGTAACCAGCAAAATCCCAGACTCCCTTGTTTTTCTGGATGCACAGTCATACTCCCAGTACTGTTTAGCAACCCTACAGGTCTAGTGCTAGAACCTATGGCCTCTGTGAGGGCTATAAAATTATTTGATATGGGCACCTGGGTGGCTCAGTTGGTTGAGCGACAGCCTTCAGCTCAGGTCATAATCCTGGAGTCGGGGGATCCAGCCCCACAGCAGGCTCTCTGCTCAACAGGGGGTCTGCTTCTCCCTCTGACCTTCCTCCTCTCAATCTCTCTCTCTTTCAAATAAATTTAAAAAAAATCTTTAAAAAATTTTACTTAATATGAAAATCGTGGTTATGACTTTCACAAGAAAGCACAAAAGATTATTCTTTTTTAAAAAATATTTTATTTATTTATTTGAGAGAGAGATAGTATGAGAGGAGAGAGGTCTGTGGGAGAAGCGGACTCTCTGCTGAGCAGGGAGCCTGATGTGGGACTTGATGCCAGGACTTCAGGATGGTGACTTGAGCCAAAGGCAGTTGCTTAACCAACTGAGCCACCCAGGCGCCCAGGAAAGCACAAAATAAAGATTAATAATTTAATGTCCATGAAAATATACCATTTATTTTTAAATTTAGTTTTCATAGGAATTATATTACATTTAAGAATAATTTGAAGGTCAAATTTTTTTCCCTTGCAAGAATTTCTAAGTATGTGTGATGATTGCCAAAAAACACCCTACCCGGTCATAAATTAAATGAATTACTGACAATTTGAGAAACAAAATTATAAAAATCAATTCCCTCTTTTTTTTTTTTTTTTTTTTTTGAGAGGAAGAGAGGTGGATAGGGGCAGAGTGGAGAGAGAATCTTAAGCAGACTCCACACTGAGCATGCAGCTGAGGCAACATGGGGACTCAGTCTTACAACCCTGCGATCATAACCTAAGCCAAAATCAAGAGTCTGACGCTTAATTGACTGGGCCACCCAGGCACTCTATAAAATCGGTTTCAAATTTACAGTGAAAATAATTTTTATTGTTGAATGTGGTGGATATTCACATATATTTGATATAATGTATAGGAGTATGGTGATTTTTGTCATTACAGTTTAAGTATATGGACTGCCAAAGCAAGCGTGGACTATGGTGGTTTTTAAAAGCTCTGAATATTCTTTAAAATTTTCTCCAGAGAACTAGAAGTATAATCAGAAACTACCTGCTGCAAACACCAAGTATCTTTCAATTCCCAAATCTTCAAATTTCATAAGAAATAAGACCTTAATAGTTCATAAAAAATTGTTCTCTGTTTTATTATAATCTGTATTTGCTTAATTCCATTTTTAATTATCCATCATTGAGCTAAAATCATGCTCCAGGAAGAAGTACCATGTTTACCCTGTGGGTGTGTTTGAGTATCTGGCACACCACCCCTGGGATGTGGGAGTTCTAGAGTTTGAGACTGACAGCTCTTTCCTGAGAGATATGGCAGCAATCCTCTTCTCTTTCTTCTTCTTTTGAGAAAGATTTGAGAAATCATTGCAGCAAGTTGTAAAGCCTTTGACTTGATGAAAAGATCTAAGGAGAGGGGCCAGGCTGGCTCAGTTGGTAGAGCATGTGACTTTTGATCTCAGGGTTGTGAGTTTGAGCCCCATGTGTGTCCTAGAGTTTACTTAGAAAAAATAAAAAAAGGTCTAAGGAGTTGTTTTGGGGTTTGTTTTTGTTTTTACCACATGGAGACGTCATTTAACTGTGGTGTACAGTCTATATACATGTGCAGGGAAAATTAGGTAATATTCTTTGAGAATAATCCAAGGTGTTTTCAATGTAAGAGGCACCTAGGAATAAGCTTTTATTCTTCTTTTTCCAGTCCTTTGTAAGAGTTCACCCCAGAACCACTTGTAAGCTTTACATGGGTTCTTCCATGTTTCTCCCTGCTCTTTCTCAATGGTACATCATAATTGCACCTTTGGCCATGAAACGTCTACTTCTTGGGAAACTAGGGCTGCCTCCCTTCACCTGAGGATAAACTGCTCTCATATTCTCTCCTCACAGCCCGCCGACAAACTATCATGATTACCCAGAATCCTGTCTTCAACAGTCCTCTGATTGAACCTTCCCTGGGCTCAGGGTTGCCTAAAAGTCCCCCTTCTTCATAGCTCTCACCTCCTATCGTACTGTATCATCTCAGGAAATTGGAGCTCCCATCCCTTCTGCGTGGATGCTACATCCTCTTTTAGGGAGGCATTTGGTGTGTCTTGATGGTCTTTGTGTCCCAGGACCTAGCACAGTGGTCTGATACCTGCAAGGGCTTGTGTAAAATTTGTTACTATAGTAACTGATAAATGAGTGAAAGAGTGTGAGTGGGTTTTGTAATGCTACAATATGGTAAATCAATACTCACCAATTCTGAGGAATAGAAAAACATGGTTGGGACATGAAATTGTGTTCAGGAAAAAAAGATTTATTAATTTATTTATTTGTCAGAGAGAGAGAGAGAGCGCAAGCGAGCATGAGCAGGGGAGGGAGCGGCAGGCAGGGGAGGAGGGAGAAGCAGGTTCCCTGCTGAACAAGGAGCCCCTTGCAGGACCCTGGGATCATGACCTGAGCTGTAGGCAGACGCTTACTCCACTGAGCCACCCAGGCGCCTCTCAGGAAACTTTTTAAAATAGACTTTCCAAAGAAACAGATTGACGAAAAGTTTGAGATTAATGAGGAAGAGAAAAGAAAAGATGTAATTAGGTGACTGAAGATACTTGATTCATGTCAGAGAGCAAAGTCCCTGTACTTTTAGCCTGATCGGGCAATGCTCTTCTATACCCCTAGCACACCTCCTTTGGCCTTTGGCAGGACCCTTTACTGGAAGAGATGATGATGGGCCTGGGCTCCCTGTTGTTGGTCTACGTGCTGGGTCTGGGTCTGACCCCACCAGCCCTGGCTCAGGATGACCCTAGGTACAGAAGCTTCCTGACCAAGCACTATGATGCCAAACCATGGGGCCGGAATGACAAATACTGTGAAATCATGATGAAGAGAAGAGGCCTGACCACACCCTGCAAAGACACCAATACCTTTATTCATGACAACAAGAACAACATCAAAGCCATCTGTGGAAATATTGGAGAACCTTACTGAGAAGGTTTAAGACGAAGCAAGTCTCTTTTCCAGGTCACCACCTGCAGGCATAGGGGAGGGTCCCCTCGGCCTCCATGCCAGTATAGAGCTACCGCAGGGTTCAGACACATCATTGTTGGCTGTGAACATGGCTTACCTGTTCACTTTGATGAGTCCTTTTTCAGTCCGTAATCAGAGGCCACAGCTGGCTCTGCTCTCTTTTCCTTGCATTTCTCTCCACATCCCAGAATGGTGGTGGCAACATTCATGGTCAGGGGCCTAGAGAATGAGCTGCCTGGATCTCTTGTTTTCCAACATGATCTCTTTATTTTACAACATGTTCAATAAATAAAAATGTCTCTGAAATCAGTAAGGCTCAGAGCCTTGTCACTAATTATTGGCCTATTAATCTCATCCATTTTCTCCGTTCAACTGCTCCCAGAGAGGATTGGATAGAATAGAAATGCCCTTTTCATTATCAGTTCCTTATCAGTCAGTAAGGAGGTGGACTTTAGTCTTCTGTAAAGGTAAGGTGGTTAGATTCATTTTGCAGAGAGAACTAGGAAAACTCCAGGGCTTGTGGCAAATAACAGAAGGGGAAAATAGATAGGGGAAAATTATAAGCCAGTATTACTTTTACAAATGTTAAACCTTGAGAAGAACAGTTTAAGAGTAAATACCAATAGATTCATTCCACTTTCTTTCACACACGTGCTTGTACATGCACTCCTGCATGAATTCCAAAGCGCAGCTACCACTCATCTTAAGCAGGAGGTAATTTTTTGATGTTGATTTGAATGGAATGTTCCTAAGATATTTTCATGGCTATTTTATATAAGGATACAAAAGTGATTATTTTATTATTTATGTATTTATTCATTGTTACATTATTTTCTCCTTAATCTCCTACTTTATTGACCAATGTCTGGTAACTGTCCGAGATCATAGATTGCAAACATTATCCCTTATTCTTCCTCAACTAGACTTGATTTTCAAGTAAACATACGCTTAGGTTGATAATACTCTCTTTGTAAAATATACTAACCGATCCACAGATTAAGTGATTAACTTCCTGTTAACTTAATTTCTATCAACTGCTGCCTCAATATTTTATTTGGAAAGTAGTTAATAAATTACAGTTATAAGTCACAGTTTTGCTATTTTGTGAATATATAACTATTGTGGTTACCATATTCCCAATGGTGGCCTCTCCTGCTGCCCACATTGCCCTGAAGTAGGCCCAAAACCCTAGTTGCTCAATACTCAGGTTATAGACCAGTATCTAGATGCCACCCAGGAGAGCTAGGCCTTGCTGGAAATGTTCAGATTTTGGGAAGAAGTGATGGAGAAGTAGGTTACTGGTGTACCCTCAACCCATGAATCTGTCCACTTTGAGTTCTCTATTTCCAAACTGAAAACACTGTCTGTAGTTAGGAAGAAGAATTTTCCAAACCTCTCTTATTAGAAAAACTGTCTTACTATAAAATCTCAAAAACCCTTAAGGAATAAGTAAGGCTTAATTACTTAAAGTAAGTAAGTACGAGTTTTTGGTAGAATATTTGGATCCTTTCTCAGGTTCTCCAACCAGTACTATCTCCCTGATATGAAGCAAAGTGACTTCCATACAGATCATTGCCCCACTTAAGCTCATGATAGAGAAGGTCAAAGGCATGGACCCTTGTTACATTGATCACACCATATTTATGAAAACCGGTGTCTTCTCCAAACATCTGCTTACAGCATTGCCATTGCATGCTCTGCTCTAGTATTAGGACAAATGACTATTTCCTGGGAAATTGCATGGCAGTGGGGTAGAGGTGCTTCCTGACTTGTAGAGGAAGCTAGCAGCTATGGAGCGAATCCTAGTACTTTTTGCTCTGGGTCTCTTATTCTCTCATTTTCAAAAGCTCTTTAAAATGAAATATCAAGTTACAGGCAGGTCATTTTATCTGGGGTGAATCATTTGAGGAATTGAAGTGCTGGTCAGCTGTACTTTATTGACTTCGCAAGGAAAAGAGAAGAATAACCTCAAAAATGTCATGTCCTTCAAGGAATGGTGGCATTCTAGGAAGAAAATTCCATGCAGTTTAGAGAGGACAGATTTCTCTAGAGACGGAGCAGAAATTCTAGTAGTTCACCTTAAAAAGAGCCTTATAGGGGCACCTGAATGGCTCAGTGGGTTAAGCCTCTGTCTTCAGCTCAGGTCCTGAGATCAGGGTCCTGAGATCAGGGTCCTGGGATCCAACCGCATCAGGATCTCTGCTCAGCAGGGAGCCTGCTCCACCCCCTCCCTCACCCACTGCCTGCCTCTCTGCCTACTTGTGATCTCTGTCTGTCAAATAAATAAAATCTTAAAAAAAAAAAAAGCCTCATAGTTTCCTGGGAATAGAAGTACTCTACAACATAAAGGGGAGGGGATCCAAAATATATGCAATTTGCTGTAGTCATTCATTATTTTTATCAGATTGAAGGAAGCAAAGGAAATCAAGAAGAATGGAAATTGTGAAAAGATTTTGCCAACATTTACTAAACACTTATTATGGGCTAGACATTGTGATAAGCACATTACCGCGATTTTATCATTTATTCTTTATAATATCTCTGAGAGGTAGGGATTATGATTATGCTCATTTTACTTATGAGAAAATATGCTGAGAGTTTAAGTAATTTCCCCAAGGTCACACAGTTAATGTGGCAGAGCTAGGTTTTTGGGATCATGGTATCTGAATTAGTTCTTTTTTTTTTTTAAAGATTTTATTTATTTATTTGAGAGAGAGACAGTGAGAGAGAACATGAGAGGCGAGAAGGTCAGAGGGAGAAGCCGACTCCCCATGGAACTGGGAGCTTGATGCGGGACTCGA
>NC_081569.1:49561719-49643547 GCF_022355385.1 Mustela nigripes | reverse complement strand
TCCGGGACTCGATCCGGGACTCGATCCTCCGGGACTCGATCCGGGACTCGATCCTCCGGGACTCGATCCTCCGGGACTCGATCCTCCGGGACTCGATCCGGGACTCGATCCTCCGGGACTCGATCCTCCGGGACTCGATCCGGGGCTCGATCCGGGACTCAATCCGGGACTCGATCCGGGACTGTGACCTGAGCCGAAGGCAGTTGCTCAACCAACTGAGCCACCCAGGCGCCCTCCAAATTAGTTCTTATTGAGAGTCAATCTGGTGCAGCAGAAAAAGGCTTTGAGGCGTGTTCTGACCAAAAAGTATGTGTTGGGATGATTTGGCGGTCATTTGATTTTCTGTTGTTCCTAGAGCCTTGAGATGTACCCATTGACGTTTACATTGGACTTCTTCTTTTTTTTTTTTTTTAAATTTTTATTATTTTTTAAAAAATATATATATTTTTAAAGATTTTATTTATTTATTTGACAGAGAGAAATCACAAGTAGTTGGAGAGGCAGGCAGAGAGAGAGGAGGAAGCAGGCTCCCTGCTGAGCAGAGAGCCCGATGTGGGACTCGATCCCAGGACCTTGGAATCATGAAGGCAGCGGCTTAACCCACTGAGTCACCCAGGGGCCCCTACATTGGACTTCTGTTGGCTAATATTTTCCCCTATCTTGTTAAATCAGTCGGTCTGTGCGGCTGAGATTGGGGGTTTGCTCTGCATGAGTAGTTTACGTCTTCTCTGTAGCCAGTTATTTTGCTAAACCACGATCTCCATTACAAAGAATCAGGATGAGAGAAAGTAGACAGAACTGTGCAAGATGAGAGGTACAAGATTAAATTTGGGGAAAACAAAGCACACCATCGTGATGAAACCATTACCCAAGTGCTAAGTGCGCCTTCAGAAGTTATATCCTTTGGTGCTGGGGTGAGGAGTAAATTGAACATAATTTCTCCCTGCCCCCTTCTTCTCACAGCTCCTCGTCTTCCCTCTCTTCCTTACTCTATTTCCCATATCAGCTACAGGCCCAAGGAATGACCTAGAGCTTTATAACTTTCTGTGTAGAGGCAGAAGGCGGCTATGAACCTAGGAGGTGGCATGGAAAAGAGCGATGGTTCTCTTTCATCCTGGTCGTCACCACTAACCAAAGTGTAGGCTTAGGTGGGACCGATTGCAGGTCCCTCCTCAGCCGTTTCAGTCCTTTACGCTCATGACCCGGCACCAAGACGCGGCATCTCTGAAAGCGAAGGACAGTAGTACCCAGAGATATCAACCCAGGAGTTTAGCTGAGGCTGATTGTGGACTGCACGTGTAGAAACGGGTCTGTCTGACTCCAGGTTGAATTGGAGATGATTTTTCTTTGCCCTCGTGAGGCAGCCCTGCCCCCCAGCAAGAGTCAAGGAGTTCGAGGTTGGACTCCATGTCAATCCGAGATTGACCGCCAGAGGGCAGCATCTAGCTAGTGTTGGTGAGTGACCCGCACTTCCCCTCCCACCCTATTCCACCCCGGATTCAATTCTGTTGCTGGGGAGAAGCAACTCTGAGCGTAAACATCGTTGGTATCTTGAATATTTAGGAAGTGGGACGGGAGAGGCAGTCAGAGGATGGTGGAAAGAGTACGGATTTTAGAGCCAGAGAGAACTGGTTTCCTTTCTTTAATGAGTCCACCAAAGCAATTTCTCTAATCCATACCACAGTGCTTTCTTTGTTGTTGTTCCAGAGGTTTCTGTTTGTTAATTTCTAACTCTGTAAAACAAATGTTTATTTCCCACCATCAAGAGGGGACAACACAAAGAACCTGCAACCAGAGACTATGGATAATTACCAACAGCTAAGGACAAGACAGGCAGAGCATCAAGATAGATGCATGACAATAGATAGACTGTATCACCAGGGCCTAGTATTTTGGGTTGTACATTCACCCAGGGGGGAAATAAAAGACACAATCCATGTCCTTTTTTGTGGAGATTGTGCTGTTTAAATTTATTTTTTAAATGTTTCTTAGTTTAGTGATCAATTCCACAAGCCTGGAAAACACCTTCACTCTCTATATCCATTTCATTTCATTTGTTCACGAGCTCACTCATTACATTCATTTATTTAGCCAATATTCACTACCTTCAAAGCACAGTGGCTGGGTACTCTGCTTTTGTAGGGGCTCTTTATAGACGATGAACAGGATTTCCAAAAGGACCTGATTTTAATACCACAGGAAGAACAGTCATAGGAGAGGAAAGGTACCGCTGGTATTACTCTGGCCTCTTTTCTGCACCTTCCTCAGTTCTAGATGTAAGGAGTGAAAATTAGTTCTTAAACTTGCTCTGACGTATCATGAGTGTATCCAAACTTTCGGAAATCGGAGTCTCCAGAGTACCCAAAACTCCAAAGATCCTATGACCAGAAAATTACCTCAAGAGATGGTCCACTCCAGTTTTCCCTTAGATCTGCCGTTTCTTCCTGTTCCCTCTGTGACCACAGAGGCCAGACATACTGGAGAGCCACATGGTCAGTGTCTGTCCTGGGTCGCTGTACTTGATGAAGCCAGTTCTCTTCATAAAAGAGATCGGTTCTAGTTTTCAGAGAAAAACACGTTTTGCAAACTATTCGCTCTTGGGAAAGCAAGACGGGAAAAGTTGTGAACAGTGAAGAGTGGGGGAACTGGTACAAATAAGGAGGAAAGAGGAGACTAGAGTTGAGGCAATGTCAATCTGCCATTGCCCACACCTCTCCCCAGTGCCGCATCTCACCTTCCTTTCTCCTGCCCCTTGGGTTTCCATCTAGGCATCTCCAAGGTAGTGATGGCTCTCCAGAGGACCCGTTCACTGCTTCTGCTCTTGCTGCTGACCCTGCTGGGGCTGGGGCTGGTGCAGCCCTCCTACGGCCAGGATCGTATGTATCACCGATTCCTGCGGCAGCATGTGGACCCTGAGGAGACAGGTGGCAATGACACCTACTGCAACTTGATGATGCAAAGACGGAAGATGACCGCGCGTCAGTGCAAGCGTTTCAACACCTTTGTCCATGAAGACATCTGGAACATTCGTAGTATCTGCAGCACCACCAATATCCAATGCAAGAATGGCAAGATGAACTGCCATGAGGGTGTAGTGAGGGTCACAGACTGCAGGGAGACAGGAAGTTCCAGGTTCCCCAACTGCAGATACCGGGCATCGGCGAGCACTAGGCATGTGGTCATTGCCTGTGAGGGCGACCCGCAGTTGCCTGTGCACTTCGACAGATAGACACCAGCCTGTGTGGGTTACTGCCTGACCTGTTGGCCTTTAACTTACTCCTTGAATAGCAATGAATAATGCATTTGGGCTGCCCTTGGCTCTGTCTCCTCTGCTTCTGACTCTTTTTCTCTTTATAGCCCATTCTGTTAAGTACATTATATCAAAGAGAAATGGAGACATAAACTTATGATGAGTCCGGGCTTTCTGTAGTAAATGTTTTGGCTTTCTTTTATAATACTGGTTAGCTTAGCTCTCTCAGATCCTATCCTCTGGGATTTAGTCATTATATGGATTTATAAAGCATTACCAACATTTCAAAGGGCTTACATCGAAATCATCTCATTTTAATAACACAGCACTGGTATAATGCTGCTGATGTTATATGTAGGAACCCAAAGTTCAGGGATTTGCTGAAGACCGTGAAATTAGTGGGAATGCTGAGACAAAAATCCAGTTGAACTGGCTTCTAATCCAGGCCATTTTCCACTTCATCACAAGGAGAGTTTTGAAAGTAACTGCTTTGGTTATTCCCAGAAGTCAGCTGTTGGGAGAAGTATTTGAAATTTGGAAATGCATGTTGGCAAAATGAGAGCCCTATCTGGATAATCTGGTTCCCTTGTTGTGCTGGGCTCTAACAGCATCAAGAAATGATACAAGAGATTTACTTTCTCTCTTCCCAGACTTTTGAATCTCTTTAGTAAGTCGGAATATTAAAAATGTAGGAGCTCACTTAAGACTCATTCACTCTTCCCGACGGAAACATCTTTCATGTTTTCCTTATAATAAAGGACTTAAACTGCAGGTATGTGAGAAGGCTGTCCTAAGGTTCTTGTGGGGGGGAGCATTTTCCCCCCCGCCTACCCTCTTCAGCTTATAAGCATGCATACACTTTACTAGTCTCATACACTCTGGCCAAAGATTAATACCCACGAGATCCATAACCATGACACAGAACCCCTTGTCTCATTTACTCCAGAGAGAATGATCCTTCCAATTCCCATGCATCTTCCTTCTACCTTTGATTGTTTTAAACAAACTCTGGAACAGAGATATATGCAGATGTTGGGTGCTAAGGAAAGGAAGTATGTGTGTGTGTATGTGTGTGTGTTGTGTAAGGACTAAACTGAAATCTTTTGATTTACAGCAGATACAGAGAGAAATCTTTTTAAAAAGTTGATTTGGTAAACATATACATTATGAAATTCTCCCTACAATCAGGCTAATTAATAAATTTATCACCTCATATCAGGATTCCTTTGTGTGTGTGGTAAGAACACTTAGGATTCATCCTGTTAGCAAATTTCAAATGTATAGTAGTGTATTGCCACCCGTCAAAAAAATTTAACTGAGTAAATTTTTAAAAAATGTCTTTCTTTTTTAAAAAGTTTATTTGCTTTTAATAATCTTTACACCCACAACCCGGAGATCAAGAGTCACACTCCTCTGACTGAGCCAGCCAGGTACATGTTAACTGAGTAAATTTTTAAGAGCTTATTGGCTTTATTCAATGTCGTGGATCAGGCAGCATCCAATCTAGCAGAGAGAAAGGAGCTCCAAGGAGCTGTACAGAATGAGACATTTATAGGCAGGAGGAAGCAGGAACAGCGATGAACTACTAGGCAAAAGAGCAGATCCAGTTTTGCGAAGTTACTTTCCTTTAGGGAATGGCAGGGATCTATCAGGCAGATTATCTAACTAGTGCTGAACAAGCAGGTCCCAGTTTCTGGGAGAGTCAAACTGGAGTTAAGTCTCAGTTTGGTAATGTGGGGCTTAGCACAAGGAACTCCATTTTGAGTTTTAACATAACTACAGTCACTATTCTATACATCAGATCTCCAGAACTTATTCAGCTGCTAAACTGAAATTTGGCCAACATTTCCCCATTTCTCCTATCTTCCAAGCCCCAAGTAACCACTACTGTACTCTGCTTCTGTGAGTCTGACTATTGTAGATTCCACATATAAGCGAGATCAGACAGTATTTGTCTTTCAGTGTCTGACTTATTTCACTCAACATAATGTCCACCAGGTCCATCGATGTTGTCCAAAATCACAGGATTTCCTTCTCTTTTAAGGCTGAATAACATTCCATTGTGTGTTTATACCTTATTTTCTTTAGCCATTCACCATCACTAACCATCAGGGAAATGCAAATCAAAACTGCAATGAGATATCATCACATATCTGATAAAGGATGGCTATCATTAAAAAAAAAAGATAAGAAGTGGTGTAAGTGTACCATTAAGTGCCTGACAATAAGCTTTTGACTGCCAAGGCATCTTTTTCAAAGACATCCCTCAAATATACACATTGCTGGCTGTCCAGCTAGCTAAGAAGGGATGTCATCCCACCCATGATGCATCCTCTTTGGCTCTGGGTGACCTAGATAACTGAACATTTGTGTGACCCCCCCCCCACTCTTATGCGTTCATTCCCACTCTTATGTTTTAAATTCACCAATAAAAAGTGAAACCTCAAAATCCTGGGGATCCCACCCTTGACTCCAATAAAGGCAGAGCCCCAAGTCTGTGCACTCTTTCACTACTCAAGACATCACTGCGTGGTTTTGGCTGTGCCATATACCTTCCCGAATATATGAGGCTTATTAGCCTCATTTTTTCAAAACTCCCTGAGGGGTTGCTGAGGTGTATCTTGCAATCAACCTAAGAGCCACAAGGGTCAGTCCAGCCACAAGATCAGCTCTGGATGGGAAAACGTCTGTGGGGCTGATCACAAATAGTGAGGGCAATGTACATGCCGTAGTTGATGGCATCACTCTCCAATACTTCAGGCTAACACAAGACATTGAGGATACTGAGAAAAGAGAACCCTGTTATGCTATTGGTGGGAACGTAAAAATGGTGTAGCCATTATGGAAACCAGTATGGAGAGTCCTCCAAAAATTAAACATAGAAGTACTGCGGCACCTGGGTGGCTCAGTCAGTTTAGTGTCTGTCTCTTGACTTTGGCTCAGGTCATGTTCTCAGGGTGGGGAAATCAAGGTCCATATTGGAAGATCAAGCCCCCTGCTCATTGGGGTATCTCCTTGGGATTCTTTCTCTCTCTCACTCTCTTGCTATGCCCTTTCCCCACCCCAAATAAATATATAAATCTTAAAAAAAAAATATTGAACTACCATATATGATCCAGCAATCTTAATTCTAGGTGTTTATACAAAGGAATTGAAATAAAGATCTCATAGAGATATCCACGTCCCTATGTTCATTGAGGCATTGTTCACAGTAGCAAGATAAGGAAATAGCCAAGAAGACCACCAACAGAAAGAAATCTCTCTCTCTTTTTTAAGTTGTATTTATTTAGGTCACCATTACACCCAGGTGGGGCTTGAACTTGCGACCAACAGTCGTATACTCCTCCGACTGAGCCAGTGAGTTGCCCCCAGAAGTGAAGAAATTGTTAAATCTCAGTGGCAGGTTAGTGAAAATAAAGATGTTATTTTTTTCCCCTCCCTGTGAAAATTAATAAAAGGAAACCTGGTTTAGAATGGCAGTGGAGGCCAGCAGGGGGCGCCCTCATGCCCTATCACTCACCAATTACAGATCTAACAGGAAAAGACTACTTTGCAAGGCAAACTACTTTATTAGTCCAGCAGGAAGATAGGCTTCCCGACCCTGCTCTGAACTGTCCAGCCAATTTAGTCCGTCACAACCCAGCCAAAGCAAAGCGACCACACTTCCCACTCTCTATTTATTCCAATAAATATAACAGCCTTCCAAACTTTTTCCTTTCCTCTAGAAAAAAGTGTTCTCTTTGTTCAGGCACTTGCCTAAAGTTTTGCTATAGCTTGCTTGTGCCTGATTGCAGTTCTCTGCTATTCTGAATAAGCCCATTTTTTGCTGGTAAAATTACCTGAAGATTTATTTTTTTGAGGTTAATAACCCCATAGCAGTTCATGACCCTGACAGTTCCTTCCATGGAGTCCTTGGAAGGCCATGGATTCCAGCTTCAGACACATTAAAACATTATTATAGTCTGCATGAGGACATCTATCTATTATGGTTTTGAGAAACAGTGTACCAAAACACTGAAAAAAATGGAATGATGGGAGGTGCCTGGGTGGATCAGTGGGTTAAACCTATGCCCTCGGCCCAGGTCATGATCTCAGGGTCCTAGGATTGAGCCCTGCCACCAACCTGCCTCTCTGCCTACTTGTAATCTCTCTCTCTCTGTGACAAATAAATAAATAAATAAATAATTGAATGATGGTTAACAAAAGGAAATATCAAGGAATTAATAGAAAGGAGTTAAAGTCAAGGAAAATGCTAAAGAAAGAATAGAAGTAACAAATGATTTTAAATTTAAATTTAAGGGATAATATCTCTTTAGGAACTCAAATTAGAAGCCACAACCCAAGCAGAGTCTGTTACAGAAGCTGGTAGACAGAACTCGAGGAAGGAGGTCAGCTCAACAGCTCTCAGAAACAAGGGTTAACTGACATACCTGGGCTACTTGGTAGTTGATTTCTGAAGAGATAAAGGGATATGTTCATACCAGTCAGTTTGGGGTGCTTCCTGATGACTTCATTTCAGAGAAGCCTTAGAGCTTATGGCTGAGCTCATAGTTGAATTGTTGGATGTCTGCTTAAGGTTTACAATGGTTTGTCTTCCACATCAAAAGTAGAATACCACATTTATTTCAGAAACACTGGGTTTACCAGCTAAAACTGGCAATTACTGGGGTAGATCAACCTTATGATGATATTATAAATAATATAGATCAACATTAACACTTTATTATTTACAAAATTACTTTCACATGCATTGCTTCCTTTGATTCTCAAAATTCCTGGCTGAATTCCTATAATACACTGTAAAATAAGATGCCTTGGACACCTGTGGATCTCTCTCTGAGCTCGCCCCTTCTCATGTCAGCCCTCCTAGCTTCTCTCTGCTGCCTTTCTCTGCACTCACTGGGTCACTGCCTGGTTTAGTTGTTCAGTGGATCCCATGAACTTGTTAGGAAGGGCTGTGGATATAGGGTCACGTGATGGCCATCTTAATTTTTCTCAGAGTCATCTTTCAAGTCCTCCAAACCCAGGTGCCCATAATTCCTGTCTTTATACTCTCCTTCTTTACCCCAAAATACCAGAGGGTATTTGGATTTATGAAGTGTGATCTGAGACAACCTGTAGAGAGCAAGATGGAGTCTCTCATGTCAAGCAGTCTCTGTGTCAAGCAGTGGCCTGTGTCAAGCCATGACACAGTAGGTACTGTAGCTAGGAGATATTCCAGGGGACCAGTGTTGCTGACACCCCAGAACTAATAAGGAGCAGAACCAGAAAAGGTTTCCTAGGGCCTGAGACAGATTCAATCCCTTTAGAAAGAGGAGGATTTGGCAACACAATGTCAGACTCTTCAAACCTGAGCCCTTGATGTCTGACGACTTACAAAAGGCAACTGCCCCCGAAGATTCTGCCCATTGATCTCCAAACAGAACCAAGATCCTTCCCCGATGGATCATAGGAAGCAGTGTGGCCAGAGCTGACCAGGACACGACCAAGGCCTTATCTCAACTGTGCGCCCACAGACTAACTTTGAGTTTGGTTTGTTAACTCACTACAGCCTTCTGTTATCTGTTTTCTGCTGTGGTTTGTCTTGTGTCCTGCTCTGTGTGCTGTGTAAGAAGCCAAGTTGAATCACATGGTGAAATGTCATTGAGCTGGAAATCTTGAACCTGCTTTCTAATTGTGAGTTAACTTTACTTTATGGTTAACTAAAGCTTTCATTGTGGAAAGAAAAAACTAATGGGAGGACCTTCATAACGTGGTCATGACATAACCCCCATCCAGTCTATCAGCATATGAGTCCCTGTTATTCAAGGAATGCTTGACCTGAGATGGGTTTTTGTATAGAAACACCAGTGCTTTCAATAAATGCCAGTATTTCTTTATCTAATCTTGATGACATATTTCCCATCCAAGGAGAGAATCAGGAGACTATACACCAGTATGGCATTGTTACTAATATGCTTTGAAGGGAAGTTCTGGGCATAAACAGAACATTCTGACTAAAAAACAGAAAACAACAATTTCCCTCTGTCCACTATGAAAGGTGAAATAAAATAAAGTCATTTATGGGGATTTGGCTTTCTCAGTTGATAAAGCAGGTGACACTGATCCTAGGGTCATGAGTTTGAGCCCCACATTAGGGGTAGAGTTTACTCCAAAACAAAAATTAAGTCCTTATGTCAAGGGGGTTTAAAATGAAACAGGGAGGTCATTAAGGAGGTGGTCCTTATGCATATCTTCCCTGGGTGGAATCATGAATTTTGAACTGGGCCAAACCAAAAAAAGGCTCTAAGATCTCAGGGGGAACACTTACAACTTGCTACAATATCTATTGGACTTTTCATAGTGATTGTCTTAGCAACAAATTATGTTTAGCCAAGATGAGTTTTCTGGCACCAACTCAATCAAAATTCTTTGGAAACCATGTATAAGAGCATTTCCCCTTGGGGCTCCTGGGTGGCTCAGTCTGACAGTCTGTTATGGCTCAGGTCATGATCCCAGGGTCTTGGAATGAACAAATGTCAGGAAACAACAAATGTTGGCAAGGATGCAGAGAAAAGGGAACCCTCTTACACTGTTGGTGGGAATGCAAACTGGTGCAGCCACTCTGAAAAACAGTATGGAGGTTCCTCAAGAAGTTAAAATAGAGCTACCTTATGACCCAGCAATTGCACTACTAGGTCTTTGCCCCAAAGACATAAATGTAGTGATTCGAAGGGGCACTTGCACCCCAATATATCTATCAGCAATGTCCATAATAGCTAATCTAGTGAAAGAGTCCAGATGTCCATCAACAGATGAATGGATAAAGAAGATGTGGTATATATACACAATGGAATATTACCCAGTCATCAGAAAAGTTGAAATATTGCCTTTTACCTCAACTTTGTTGGAACTGAAGGGTATCATGTTGAGCAAAATAAGTCAATTGGAGGAAGAAGATTATCATATATTTTCACTTATATGTGGAATATAATAAATAGTGTAGAAGATCATAGCGGAAGTGAGGGAAAACTGAATGGGAAGAAATCAGAAGGGGAGACAAACCATGAGAGACTCTTAATCATAGGAAACAAGGTTTCCTTGAAGGTTGCTGGAAGAAAGGTTGGTGGGGGCATGGGGTAACAGGGTGCTGGGCATTAAGGAGGGTGCGTGGTATGATGAGCACTGGGTGTTATTTGCAACTGATAAATTACCAAACTCTGCTTCTGAAACTAATGATGTCTTATATGTTGGCTAATTGAATTTAAAATTTAAAAATTATTTCTTATGATTTATAGAGTCATCTTTCTCTTTCTGGTACTAAAAGAGAGATATACTTACGATAAATGACCTTTTCCTAAAACAGCTAGTCTTCTGAAGGTCCTAGAAACTTTGCTCCCAAATTCCCTAGAGACTAACAGTATCTCTAACCTCCTCCCAACTAGAAAGTATAAAATGGGCCACTCCTCATGACTCCAGTGCAGTTCTTTCTGCCCATGGGTCCTGTCCTCATACTTTAATGCATGAAAGACGTCTCAAGAATTTGCATGAATTTGTCTTTTTTTTTTTCTCATGAAAAGTTGTCTCAAGAGTTCTTTCTTGGCTGTCATTTCCAAAACCCAACCAATTGCTACATCTCAAGGATTTTAAGAGAAAAAAATTTAGAGTGGATTCATGCCCATTGGGCCCTGGTCTCCAGCTCACTCAAGGATCCAGCTTTTTCCCAAGACTGATCCTTCTTTATTTTTTCATAATGTAGTTACTCAAAGATTCATTCAAAATATCCCTACCCCATTCCTACAGTGATTTAAAATATATTCCCCTTAGGGTAACTAAATAGTGGTAGCTCAATTTGTGGTGATTTGCAACCAAAAGAAATTTTTTTTAAAGATTTTTATTTTTTTGAGAGATAGTGGGGGAGACAGAGAGAACATGAGCAGGGGGAGGAGCAGAGGGAGAGGGAGAAGCAAACTGAGCAGGGAGCCCAATGCAGAACTTGATCCCAGGACATTGGGATCATGACTTGAGCTGAAGACAGATGCTTAACCCACTGAGTCACCCAGGCACTCTCCCATCAGATTCTTACCATCGATGTCCAAACAAGGGGTAGAGTGAAAAGGGCAAAGATGATAATTAATCATGCACAATGCTTAAGAGGTGTGTAAAACATGACTAAGCAGGGAACAAAACAGAATGTGAAGCTAAGTTCATAATACACCTAGTTTAAGTGTAGTGGTGCTTATGCTTTCAAAACAGGCCCAGGAACCAAGTGTCCTGCCTCATTATCAAAATTCAAAATTAGGGATGCCTGGGTAGCTCAGTCAGTTAGATGTCTGCCTTCAGCTCAGTTCAGGATCCCGGGGTCCTGGGATTGAGTCCTGCATCAGGCTCTTTGCTCAGTGTGGAGCCTGCTTCTCCCTCTGTCCCCTCCCCTTGTGCATGCATGCTCTCTCTGACAAATGAATAAATAGAATCTTTTAAAAAAAAAGTTGGACCTTTTGGGGAAAAAATCAAAATTAAACAACAAAAATTCAGCTGAGCAAATTTCAAGATCTAATTCATTTTATTCAATGATTCATGAATGGGGCAGCAGCCCACATAACAGGTAGAAAGGAGCTCAAAAGAGCTATAGGAAAGGGAAGGCTTTTATAGGCAGAGCTATGGGGCAAGGAAATTTTAGCAAAAGAAAAGAAAGGATTGTTTGAGGCAAGGTCAGCTTCCTTTAGGGGGAAGAATGGGGGGCTTCTCATGCCACTGAGCTCCTCTTCCTTTGGGGAATGGAAAGAGCCCATGTGACAGATTATCTCCTTGGTGTGGACCAGAAATTTCCTAACTGACCAGTTGAGATGACATTTCTGGGGAAGGTTAAAACCACAGTTTGGTCAGTATGAAGCCCCACCCTGGTGATTTGTCCTAGCAAAAATGACTCTCTCTTGAGCTTGTGGTGCTCTTTGTCACATTCCTAAATTTCCATTCCAGACACAGGAGGACACGTTCTTATTTCCCCCAGTAGTCTTATTGTAGGAAAGTTGTAAGTCCAAGGATAGAAGTCAATTTGGTTACTGAAGGAATTGTAGCCCATTTAGAAGGAAGGAGGGAAAGCCACCGTGTGAATGTGTATTTAGTAAGAGCCATGCTGCCTCAAGGAGCTGCAGTAATGAGCAGAGCACGGGGACAGCAGATCTGAAGGTGTGTGTGTGTGTGTTTAAGATTTTATTTATTTATTTGACAGAGATCACAAGCAGGCCGAGAGGCAGGCAGAGAGAGAGGAGGAAGCAGGCTCCCTGCTGAGCAGAGACCCCCCGATGCGGGGCTCGATCCCAGGACCCCGGGATCATGACCTGAGCCGAAGGCAGAGGCTTTAACCCACTGAGCCACCCAGGTGCCCCATGTGTTTGTTTGTTTTTTGAGATTTATTTATTTTTATTTTAGAGAGAGAGCAGAGCAAGAGGGGGAGAGGGAGAGGGAGAGAGAATTCCAAGCAGACTCCCCACTGAGCACTCGATCTCACAACCCTGAGACCGGGGACTTGGCTGAAAGGACGAATGTGTTTGTGGCTTCACCGACTGTGCCATCTAGGACCCTAGATCTGAAGTTTTCAAATTGAATTTACTCTTCAAGTACACTTTTGTATAATCATAATGTAACTTAATAATTGTAATAGAATGCAGTGGGTGCTGGACAAATGAAGGCTGAAACATAGTCCTGTGCCTTAGAGGGGAAAGCTCAGAGGAGAGGATATCTGAGCACAGCCTTGAAAGATGGTTAAGTAACCAAACAGATGAGGTTAGAAAGAGTATTCCAGGGCAAAGAAACAACACCTGTAAAACTGTGAAATTTAAGCTTTAATTTTTCTAAAAGTAAAACATGAGGCTATCATGAAAGATTAAATATAAACTCAGGTCATTGAATAAACTCATAAATAAACCCTACTTATTCAGCTAGTGAATTAATAATAAGGAAAACTGTAACATGGTAAAACAGTTCAAATGTGATCTTGGCTTATAGAAAATTATACTCTTTAAAAATTTTTAAAATTAACATACAATATATTATTTGCTTCAGGGACACAGGCCTGTGAATCATCAGGCTTACACATTTCACAGCACTCACTATAGCACATACCCTCTCCAGTGTCCATAACCCAGCCACCCTATCCTGCCCCCCGTCACCCCCAGAAACCCTGTTTGTTTCCTGAGATTAAGAGTTACACATCAACAGAAAATTATATTCTCTGCTGGACAAAATTCATGTGCAGTGTGGTGAACAGGAACTATCTGGGCACTTATCAGTTTGGACAATTTCATTTGTATCTTGCAAGTCAAGCCAAGGTATACACCTCTGTAGTGGCAGCTCATCCCCTGGAGAAATGCTGAACAACCCCTGACACCCCAGTGAAAGGACACAATATGATCTCTTTGGTCCACTTCCAAGTTGTGGATAGTTTTCTCCTCAGCAGATATGGGAAACTTACAACTTATAGAGTTCCTTATGATGGGCGTGAAAAGAAGGGAGTCATAAGATAGTCTGACCTAGCAACTGGACAAAAAGTAAAAGACATTACATGTCCGAATTGATGAATGGGCTAAGGGTTGGAGGCCATTTTGACAATCAGGTAGCTCTGCAGAAATAAAACTAAACCTCACAAAATAAAACTAAACCTCACAAACCTTACAAAACTAAACGTGGAGCTCATCAGGTAGCATCAGTCTCTGACTCACTGTTCTGACCCTTACCTTGTCAGGTGCCTGACACAGAAAGACCTCAGCAACCAGAGAAAAGGGAGTGTTCTAAGAGGTCTGAATATGGCTGATAATTTTGTTTGGGTAAAGATACTAATCTTCTGTTATTTCAGTGACAAGAATTTGACACTATTCTTTTTCCATTCAGCAAGCATATAAAAGTCTAGAGAAGGAACAGACCAAATAGCAGGCCTTTGACTAATCTCCTTCCAGCCAGGCAGCAGTGTGCAGAAGACACAGACGTATTTCATCAGAGACCCCACAATGAACACATCAAATGCCTTGAATTTGCTTTAGGATTGTAGGGCTGGAACAAGGACTAAGCCAACCACCAGGGTCCATTCCTATCACAGGGTGCTTCTGACAGAGTTCAGGACATGCTACTCCAGAACGTGGAAACTTGGCAAATTCAATCTTTTAAGCTGAAGAAATTTGTGAAAGGACAGAGGTACGAAGGACTTACTGACCTTTGCTGAAGCAGATCATAAAACCTTCCTGGAAGAGGGTTTAGCTCATACACTTTATTCTACCACATCTTTCCACCTTTCATCAAACCTAGCATACAGACACAGGTTTGACCACTTCATTGGGGGCTTCCTTACCTTAGGAAGTTTCCCCTGTTACTTAAACCTATGTGAAATAAATGTGCATGCTTTTCTCTTGTTAATTTGTTCTTTTGTTATGGGGGCCCAGCTGAGAACTTAGAAGGGTAGAAGGAATGGATATTTTTCCTCCCCTACACTTGTAAGTGTGGCGATAAAGAGAGATAGGGAGGAGAGGTAGACTCTCCCAGTTGTGTCCTCTGCAATCTGTCTTGCACTTTACTTGGGGTAGCAAGACAGTCATTCACCTGCCTGAATTAAGACAAGTGGAAGCTTTGTTTTAGGAATCAGGCAGAAGGCCAGTCTTGAGAACTTGAGCACTGGGTGAAAAATCAGTGTCAGCTAAGAAAAATGGTTCTCCACTAGGAATGGGTATGAGATTCACTGTGGAGCTCATCAAACACAGACATGCAAAGAGTCTGTTTCAGGAGACCTGGAATCTAGTCTTTCTTTTCTTTCTTTCTTTTTTTAAAGATTTTTAAATTTTTATTTCTTTGACACACAGAGAGAGATCACAAGTAGGCAGAGAGAGGGAAGCAGGCTCCCTGCTGAGCAGAGCTCCAGATTTGGGGCTCAATCCCAGGACCCCAGATCATGACTTGAGCTGAAGGCAGAGGCTTAACCTCCTGAGCCACCCAGGCGCCCTGAATTTAGGCTTTCTTAAAAGTCTTAGGCGCTTCTGATGAGAGGGGTCAGGGTTGGGAACTCCTGACCAGGCACAGGGGTAATCTGATACTGTTTTCCTCTTCTAGTAGGCTCAGGGTGCTGTCAAGTTGTGGGACTGCAGAGGGAAGTGGGGTGTGTGTGGCTGTAGAAAAGGGTGGATGAGGACTAGGCAGAGACAGTTTGTTTTGTTTTAATTAAGTAAGCTTAATTCTTCAGAACGGTTTTAGGTTTGCAGAAAATTTGGGGAGAAAGCATAGAAAATTCTCATATGTTTCTCCTTTCCCCTCTCTCCTATCCACGCAGCCTACAGTTTTCCTGTTGATAACTTCTTGCTTTAGTGTGATCCTTTTCCTATAATTGATGAGCCAATATTGATTATGATTAACTAAAGTCCACAATTTAATTAGGATCAATTCTTTGCATTATATAGTTCTAGGGGTTTTGATAATGCATATCACTATAAGAGAGGAAACTGTTTTCCTAGGTCTCTTATGGTTTCTGGCTGGGTCTGAAAATTGAACTGACAGAAATGAATAGGAGAAAAGCATACAAATTTGATAAATTTTTACATGTTCATTCTCTTCACAAGAGAATGAAGACCTGAAGAAGTGCCAGAGTAGGAAGCATTTGTGCCTTTTAGACAAAGAACACGTACATTTGTGAAGAATTCACAAGATAAAGGGGTTTGGTCTATGGGTAGTAAATGGTGAAGAAGTAACTAGAAAGAAAAGAACTCATTTAACAAGGTTTGTTTGCAGATTCCTGTGGTACCACCTCTGACTGGTAAGAGTTTGTCTCCAGGAAAAAAAAAAAAATTATTTCCTGCCTTTAGGCAAAAAAGGGACAAACTTTTCTGCATTTACTGATTCTTAACTGTCTTCAGTGCAAAATAATTTTTATGTCGAAGAACCATAGTTTGGAATGACATAGTCTGCTTTCCTTCAGCATGGACAAGGACTAGTTCCTCATTTTTTTACATTTTCTTAAACTTCTTTACATTTTCTTAAACTTCCTTCATCAGAGTTTTGCAGTGTTCTCCATATTGATCTTATTCAAAGTTGCAGGTTGTCAGCCCAGCTCTGTCCTTAGCAAGCCTTCTGCTCCCTCATCAGCTCCCTCTTTGAGATGCCCTTACCATTCTCTTCACCTAACTTCTAATTAATCCTCAAAACTCAGTTCAGTGTTGTGGCCTTATCTCTACCAGGTCCTCATAGCCCCTTAGCATCTCCTCCACCACAGCTGAAAGAGCTATTTATAGTTATTGTATACAATGTATTTGTCTATTTATCTGATAATCTCTTTCATTGGGTCATGAGCTTCTGAATCTGAGTAGCCCAGTATCTGGCCCAGTAAAATTGCATGTAAATTAATTCATTCAAATTTGTTGTTGGAACTCAAATCATTAACAGATAAATGGCAATCACCGTATCAAATTTTCATGGTGTGTTTTCTCTTAAAGAACTGAAACCATAAAGCTTCAAAACACTAAAGCTTAAGATCAGGAAGGAAGCTCTCCACCCATATCAGGAAGTCAGTACTTCCTCAAAACTTCTTTGAGGAAGTTATCACTTCTCCTTTGTTCCTTTAAGGAGGCTTGGTCTTCCTGCATCTGAAGGGATACTGGCTTTAAACAGTGAGTTGGAGGGTGTGGGTCTCATCCGCTCTGTGCACAAGAAGGGCATCTTCCAAGCCCTAGGTTTCCCTTTCCTCTTTCCTAGGGCTCAGAACCCTTCCACGCTTGCATACCTGGCAGAGGAACAGCAGACAAAAGTCTCTGGGCCTGGGAATAATCACGGCCTCTGTCCTCAGCCAGAGCCCCAACAAAGAGACCAGGTAAGAGAAGAAGCCTGGGGGCTGGGGAGAGTAGAGCCGTGACAATGGCCAGAAGGTCCAGGTCACATAGATGGAGGAGATATATTCCAGGAGGGAGGAGGGAATAAACAAGTTTCTCTTTGCATAAGCCCAGGACAAAGAGAAGAATGGGATTTGCCAGTCAGAGAAAAGGTCATCTTAACTCACATTCCTCCTCCCTGGGCTTCAGGTCCTTCTTAGAATTGTTAAGACTCACATCAGAAAGAAGATGGTTTAAACAACAAGAAAGGGACCAATGAAATCTTAAAAGGCATGGTTATAAATGATCATTTTGCTCTTATGACCTCTACTATTATCATTCTCTCACTTTTTTCCCTCTTCCTACACAGAAGAGATGATGCTGGATCTTCTGGGACCCTTTCCTCTCCTCCTGTTGCTGCTGGGATCATGGGGGCCAGTGCATCCACTTGGTGCTTGGGCTCAACCCCCAACCAGGGCTCAATGGTTTGCCATTCAGCATATAAGTACAGGTCCTGTCCAATGCAACATGGCAATGCGTCGTGTCAATAATTATAATCAGCGCTGTAAGCCTCAAAACACCTTTCTGCATGACACCTTCCAGAACGTGGCTGCTACCTGTCTTTTGCCCAACAGGACCTGCAAGAATGGCCAGAATAACTGCCACCAGAGTGCAAATCGTATTGGCATGACTTACTGCAGTCACACTGGAGGGACATATCCCAACTGCCGCTATAGTACTACTCCCCAGAACCAGTTCTACACTGTTGCCTGTAACCCCCCTCAGCTGGGCGACCCTCCCTATCCTCTAGTTCCTGTGCACTTAGATTAAGACTGAGATTTCCAGGGGTACTTGGGTGGCTCAGTCCTTGGGCATCTGCCTTTGGTTCAGGTCATGGTCCCATAAATAAATAAACATCTTAAAAAAAAATGCCAGGGTTTCCAAGGTTCCCATTACTTCCTCTCTCCCTTGGTACTTGTTCTTTTATGGTCTCTTCTGCTTTTCTTTTCCTTTGTTGATTTCCATGGTTCCCATAGAAGAAAGAAGAAGGGGACTGGGAGAATTAGAGGACCAAGATTCAAGACCAGAATTGAGACAAAAATAAACAGGATTCTTTTCCACTTTGGAGCTCTGTGTGTTTTGAAGGAAGGGAATAGGGAAGAGGGCCCCCTATTTTTAATCTTGGAACTTCTGCCAAGCTTTGTTGCATTGTGTTCTCAGCAATAAAATCACTTTCTGTTGCATTGTAATGACCTTGATGTGTGTGTTTGGGATCCCTTTCACAAATTGTCAGCCTGGGGCCATCATGATTGCATTTACCAGCATTCTCAGGAGAACTATTTGGGCCCAGGTGCCCTTTGAGGTTATTCAGCAACCCAAGGCTTCTGCCACTTCCCTCACCCCTGTGTCTTTTGGACTTTGGAGGAGGAAAGTTCATCATCCCTTCAAACTCTGTTCAAGGCTTTTACGTATTTCCCTAGAAGCCATGGTCTATGTTTGCTTGATAGTACTTCACACACAGGTTTTAACCCTGAGAACTGATGTATCATGCATCTCTACTATTGGTTTCCCTATTTCATCAGATAATGTTTTATTTTTTAAAAGATTTATTTATTTATTTATCTGATAGAGAGAGACACACACAGTGAGAGAGAGAACACAAGCAGGGGGAGTGGGAGTGGGAGAAGCAGGCTTCCTGCCAAGCAGGGAACCTGATGCGGGGCTTGATCCCAGAACCCTGGGATCATGACCCAAGCTGAAGGCAGAAGCTCAATGACTGAGCCACCTAGGTGCCCCCAGATAACGTTTTAAATATAAGTACTAGTAGGGATAATGATCCACTGTAGCCTTGGAGTCACTTCTCCCATGATCTATTGGAATGCATAGTGATAAAGCATAGATCAAGGAAAAAAAAAGCATTGGGGAACTAAAAACATTCTTGTCTTACCTAAATACTGAAATATTACAGAAATAATGCTGTTTTGGAACAGTTAGTGGATTTAGACACTGAAGGACAGGGAATAAGTTTGGCTGAGGTGCATGTGACTGTCTCAGTGGGTTAAGCTGTTAAGCCTCTGCTCTTGGCTTGTGTCATTGCTGAGGGAGCAGAAGGCTAGTTAAGGACAAAGCACAAGCTGACACCCTGCAAACTCCCTACCTCCCCACTCCTGGTGGGATATGAGTGATATTCTTCCAGGAAGCACCCAATATCTCCTTAATGTTAATGCCTTGTTAGAGGGAAAAACTTTACTTGACAATATCAGGGCCTCTGGTATCCTTTGAGTCTTCTTTAACATTTCAAAATCCTTTTTGAAATCTCCCTTTTCCTTACCTCCCCCAACTCCCAAGTATATAATCAGCGATCCCTCACAACCCTGGTGCAGCAACTTTTTCTGTGCACAATTTCTGTCCCCATGCTTTAATAAAACCATCATTTTGCACCAAAGACATCTCAAGAATTCTTTCTTGGCCATTGGCTCTGGACCTCACCCCACCAAACCTCACCTATATTCCAAAATCCCATCATCTGGCATCCAGACTTGGGGGTTTGAATCTGCTCATCTGGATCTGAGCTTGAGTGCAAACTTGGTGAAAACCTTCTCTTCCCTTCCTTTACTTCCCTTCAGGGGCTCTCTGGCTTTACTGGAAAATTTTCATGTCAATTGCTCAGGCAGTAAACCTTTAGCCCCTGGCTACTCTATGGGGAGGAGAAAGCCTCTCTTTTGTCTGCAAGTTAGTCCCGTGGCCGGGATGGTAATAAGACCTAGAAACTTGATGCCCTCTCTTTATTCCTGTCCTTAAACAAAGCTGTGTTGGGCATGGGACAGCCACCTAAGTCACCAGGGACGGCTGCCAATTTTAAAACTCCCATGTGAGGTTTCCTCCTGATTCATCTAATGTGATTCCTTCCACATCCCTGGTCACTTCTGGCTGGGGGAACTCCACAGGGAGCTGCCCCAAACCAGTATCCAATGGAATTAAAACCCAAATGGGGACCATTTCCTAGGGTAGTTGGCTATATGGATTACATGTGTTGGAATGTCACTTAGGCCACAGTGGATTTCTATCTTTCCTCTTTTCCATCAATGTCCTCTACTAAATACTCAAGTTACAAAATTGGGTAATTTCCCCTTGTAAAACTTTTCTAGTGTTCTCCATGAATTAAAAATGGCAGGGCAATAAAGCAGCTTTGAGGCATAGGATGGCACAGTATTTTGGTTTATTCACCAGGCAAGCATCTGTAGCCTGGGACATCATGGGGAAAGGAAGGGGGCCAGTATCTTTCCCCGGGGACTTTTAGGGCAGGAATGCCTTCCTTATAAGGCAGAATGTGATCAATAGCAATCTTTTGTTTGAGAGATGCCTCCAGTCTCTTTTGACACACAGAGCCTCTGACATATCCTGTTGTGGGATGCCACCCAGGAGTCGGGGGTGGAGGATGGGGGTAGGGGTGGGATTTTGGACCTTCTCTACTTTTTCAGGAGTGTGGACTCTGTGGGCTTCTTCTTCACTCCCCAAAGACTCTCCTTTCATGTCTTCTTAACCCACTGAAAACAATTTGGATTGCAAAATTTAGGAAAGGACTGATCTTCTGTACACTGCATGGCTACAGTGGGATCTATCAATTAGATCTCTTCTGCAGAAAACAAGGCAAATAGACAGAGGCACCCTAGGTCTATCCAGGCTTTCAGGCCTCTAAATCAGGATCCAGACCTAAAGGCTCTTGCAGAATGTATTTGGCTAGTAAAATCCTTCCTGAAAAATTGGATAATTTTCTAAACAGGCCTCCTCCAAGTAAATCTAGGTTGCTGGAGGAAACACAGTCTTTCCCAGAGAAAGGGAATTCTTGACTCTCTTTATCTCTCACTGTCCCTCCTAATAAATGTGGGGGCTTCTCCCTCATTCATTCATTTCCCAGGTTAATGGGAAGCCATTAACTGGAGCCAACTGTGGTTAGTCTACCTCCTGATGGGGATTTTAAGGAATATTATCAATCAGCTGCTGAAACTCTGTTTTGAGGAAATTCCTAGTCTTCTCTGGCCCAACATGGACTGCCTATTTCCCCCCTGGTGGGAAAACATGGCGTTTGCTCCAGCGTTGGAGCTGCTGAGCTCTAGAACTGGGAACCTTTTCTCTGCCTTCTGGCAGCACTTTGCCTCTCTGCCTCTCTGCCCCCCTCCTCCTGTTTCTGCAATATCTTGGGTACAGCCTGCATAGCTTGTTCCTATACTATCCTTGGTGCCTCCTGCACCATTGGCTCCCCCTTCCCCCCCTCACTATCAAGGGGTAAAGAAGAGCACACCCTGAACCTAACACCACCCACTACAGATTTCTCCACCAGTATCTCCACTAAAAATTGACAGTGGGGGGGCGCCTGGGTGGCTCAGTGGGTTAAGCCACTGCCTTCGGCTCAGGTCATGATCTCAGGGTCCTGGGATCGAGTCCCGCATTGGGTTCTCTGCTCGGCAGGGAGCCTGCTTCCCTCTCTCTCTCTCTGGCTGTCTCTCCATCTACTTGTGATTTCTCTCTGTCAAATAAATAAATAAAATCTTTAAAAAAAATTGACAGTGGGGAGCAAGTAGACTTTTAAAAGAGGATCCAGGTGGAAAATAATTCAGTATTAAAACTAATTTATTTAAGTTTTTTGGTAATTAAGATAGACATGTCTTTAAAGTTATCAACATTAAGTGTGAAACTTTTATTCTAGCAAGGTTTACTAAAGGTCAAATAAGCTCATGTTATCTCTGTTGTAATTTCTTATTAAAAAAATGACCCAAAATGATGGTTAATTTTGTCTGTCTCATGAAAGTTCTCATGGTAATCGTTAAGAAAGATTTCAAAGTCTTTGATAATCTGAAACTTTAAACTTTTGCTTGGATGGTAAATGGGATTAAATTCATTGGACATCTAGGTCTTTTCCAAATAGGATAAAGTGTTAAAGCATTAAGTACGGAATGTAGGTTTGTGCTTTTGACTACTTGTTTCAAAAAACCCCGACAAAACCAAACAAAAAACTAAGGATATTTGAGTCTATTGGTAAACATGCTTTGTGCTTAACTGATTCACAAATTTGCCATCTAAAAAGTTTTGGTGTAACAGTTCACAATTAGTTTACTTCTTAGTTTTCACTAGAGACAAAGGTGTCTAAGAGTGCAAAATTCTGCTAAATGTAATTAAGACTGATGGAAATAACACGAAACAACTCTGTATGTAGAAAAGCAGGAGACATGTAAGAAAGATATAAGGAATGGGAATGTATTTTTGTCAAAGGTAAAAGAAGGTGCTTCTGTCCTAAATAAGATGGTTGTTTGAAGAGAAATGGATTGAGACAAAATATGAATGCAAAAGAAAGTTGTGGAAGGCTTGTGAAGGAAAATCTTTGGAAAGGAATGTTAGGTGTGGTCATAATAAACTAAGATTAAAATAAAGGTATTTAAAAGTACAGTGGTATAAGATTGAAACTGTCTCTCTGTTCAAAAGATAAATTTTCTGCTTATTTATATCATAATGTTCAATTAGGCAATGTACAGTACATCATTAGTTTCAGATGTAATGTTCAACGATTCGTTAGTTGTGTATAACACCCAGTTCTCATCACAACACATGCCCTCCTTAATACCCATCACCCATTACCCATCTGCTTACTGCCTTCCTTTCTGTAACCCTCAGTTTGTTTCCCAGAGTCCAGACTCTCTTCATGGTTTGTCTCCCTCTCTGATTTCTTCCCATTCAATTTTCTCTCCCTTCCCCTATGGTCCTCTGCACTATTCCTTATGTTCCATATATGAGTGAAACCATGTGATAATTATCTTTCTCTGCTTGACTTATTTCACTTAACATAATCCCCTCCAGTTCCATCCATGTTGATGCAGATGATAAGTATTCATCCTTTCTGATGGCTGAGTACTATTCCATTGCATATATGAACCACATCTTCTTTATCTATTCATCCTTTGAAGGACATCTTAGATCTTTCCACAGTTTGGCTATTGTGGATATTGCTAATAGATAATTGGGGTGCACATGCCCCTTCTTTTCACTATATCTATATCATTGGGGTAAATACGTAGTAGTGCAATTGCTGGGTCATAGGTAGCTCTATTTTTAACATATCGAGGAACCTCCGTACTCTTTTCCAGAGTGGCTGTACCAGCTTGCACTCCCACCAACAGTGTAAGAGAGTTCCCCTTTCTTCACTTCCTTGCCAACATTTGTTGTTTCCTGTTTTGTTAACTTTTGCCATTCTAACTGGTGTAAGGTGATATCTCATTGTGGTTTTGATTTTTATTTCTCTGATGGTTAGTGATGTTGAACATTTTTTCATGTGTCCGTTAGCCATTTGTATGTCTTCTTTGGAGAATTGTCTGTTCATGTCTTCTGCCCATTTCTTTTCTTTCTTTCCTTTTTCTCTTTTTTAGATTTTATTTATTTATTTGACAGAGAGAGAGAGAGATACTGTGTGTGTATGTGTGTGTGTGTGTGTGTGTGTGTGTGTGTGTGTACAAGCAGGGGGAGCTGCAGGCAGAGAGAGAAGCAGACTCCCCACTGAGGAGGGAGCCTGATGTGGGGCTCGATCCCAGGATCCTGGGATCACCACCTGAGCTGAAGGCAGCCACCTAACCAACAGTGCCACCCAGGTACCCCCTCTGCTTATTTCTTCACTGGATTACTTGTTTTTTGGGCGTTGAATTTCAGAAATTCCTTATAGATCTTGGATACCAGCCTTTTATCTGTAATGTAATTTGTAAATACCTTCTCCCATTCTGTGGGTTGCCTCTTAGTTTTGTTGACTATTTCATCTTCTGTGCAAAAGCATTTTATCTTGGTAAAATCCCAAAAGTTCATTTTTGCTTTGGTTTCTCTTGCCCTTGGAGACATGTCTTGAAAGAAGAGTAGAGACCAGTGTTGAATTGTACTGCCTAGTTTCTCCTCTGGGATTTTGATAGGTTCCTGTTTCACATTTAGGTTTTTCGTCCATTTTGAGTCTATTTCTGTGTATGGAGTAAGAGAATGATCCAGTTTCATTCTTCTGCATATGGCTGTCCAGTTTTCCCAGCACCATTTATTGAAGAGACTGTCTTTTTTCCATTAGCTAGTCTTTCCTGCTTTGTCAAAGATTATTTGATCATAGAATTGAGGGTCTATTTCTGGGGTCTCTATTCTGTTCCACTGATCTATATGTCTGTTTTTGTGCCAATACCATGTTGTCTTGATAAGCACAAGCTTTGTAACATAGCTTGAAGTGAGGCAATATGATGCCCCCAGCTTTGGTTTTCTTTTTAATATTCCCCTGGCGATTGGGGGTCTCTTCTGGTTCATAAAAATTTCAGGATTGTTTAATTCCAGCTCTGTGAAAAATGTCGATGGTACTTTGATAGGGATTGCATTGAAAGTGTAGATTGTTCTGGGCAGCAAAAACCTTTTCCTAATGTTTATTCTTTCAATCCATGAGCATGGAATGTTTTCCCATCTCTTTGTGTCTTCTTCAATTTCTTTCATAAGTGTTTTATAGGTTCTAGAGTATAGATTCTTTACTTTTTTAGTTAGGGTTATTCCTAGGTATCTGATGGTTTTTGTTGTTATTGTAAATGGATTTGATTCCTCAATTTCTTTTTCTTCAGTTGCATTCTTAGTGTATAGAAATGCAGCTGATTTTGTATCCCTGCATGTTGCTGAACTGCTATATGAGTTCTATTTGGGAGTGGAGTCTTTTGGGGTTTCCACATAAAGTATCATGTCATCTGCAAAGAGAGAGAGTTTGACTTCTTCTTTGCCAACTGGAATGCTTTTATTTCTTTTTGTTTTCTGATTGCTGAGTCTAGGACTTCTAGGACTATGTTGAACAAATGTGGTGAGAGTGGGCATCCCTGTCATGTTCCTGACTTTAGGGGAAAAGCTCTGTTTTTCCCCATTGAGAATGATATTTGCTATGGATTTTTCATAGATGTCTTTTCTGATATTGAGGTATATTCCCTCTATCCCTATTCTTTGAAGAGCTTTAATCAGGGAGGGATGTTGTATTTTGTCAAATGCTTTTTCTGCATCAATTGAGAGAATTATAAGGTTCTTTTCTCTTGTTAATGTGATCTATCATGTTGACTGATTTGTGAATGTTGAATCACCCTTGCTTCCCAGGAATAAATCCCACCTGGTCATGGTGAATAATCCTTTTAATGTACTGTTGGATCCTATTGGCTGGGATCTTGTTGAGTATTTTGTTCATCAGGATTATTGGTCTGTAATTCTCCTTTATGATGAGGTCTTTGTCTGGTTTTGGGATCAGGGTAATACTGGCCTCTTATAACAAGTTTGGAAGTTTTCTTTCTATTTCTATCTTTTGAAACAACTTCAGTAGACTAGGTTTTATTCCTTCTTTAAATGTTTGGTAGAATTCCCCTGGGAAGCTGTCTGCCCCTGGACTCTTGATTTTTGGGAGGTTTTGATTATTGCTTCAATTTCTCTGCTGGTTATTGGTCTGTTCAGATTGTCTATTTTTTCCTGTTTCAGTCTTGGCAGTTTATAGGTTTTCAGGAAAGCATCCATTTCTTCCAGATTGCCTGGTTTGTTGGCATATAGCTGTCAGTAATAATGTCTAGCAGTTGTCTCTATTTCCTTGGTATAGTCATGATATCTCCTCATTCATGATTTTATTAATTTGAATTCTTTCTCTTTTCTTTTGGATAAGGCTGGCCAGAGATTTATCAATCTTATTAATTCTCTCAAAGAACTAGCTTCTAGTTTCGTTCATCTGTTCTCCTAGTCTTCTAGTTTCTATTTCATTGATTTGTGCTCTAATCTTCATTTTCTCCTGCTTGGTTTAGGCTTTATTTGATGATCTTTCTCCAAGTCCTTTAGAGTAAAATTAGCTTGTGCATTTGGGATTTTTCTAAAATTTTGAGAGAGGTTTGGATGGTTATGTACTTCCTTCTTAAGACAACCTTTGCAGTACCCCACAGGTTTTTGAACTGATGTGTTTTCATTTTCATTGGTTTGCATGATTGTTTAAGTTCTACTTTAATTTCCTGGTTGATCTATTAATTCTTTAGCAGGATGCTCTTTAACCTCCAAGTTTTTGAGTTCCTTCCAAATTTCTTGGGGTGAGTTCCCATTTTAAGCATTGTAGTCTGAAAATATCCAGGGAATAATCTCAGTCTTTTGGTGTTGGTTAAGACCTGATTTGTGACTCAGTATGTGGTCTATTCTGGAGAAAGTTTCATGTGCACTCAAGAAGAATGAGTATTACATTGTTTTAGGATTGAATGTTCTGTGTATATCTGTGAAGTCACATATTCTTTCAATTTCTGCTGGTCCCGGAAGTCCTTTATCTCACCATCTGTTCTGAATAATAGCTTTGCTGGATAAAGTATTTCTGGCTGCATGTTCTTTTCATTTAGTACACTGAATTTATCTTGCCAGCTCTTTCTGGCTTGCCAGGTTTCTGTGAATAGGTCTGATATTATTCTTATGTTCCTCCCTCTATATGTAAGGAAACTCCACTCCCTGGCTACTCTTAGGATGTTTCTATGTTTCTATTTTTATTGATTTTGGGAGGGGTTCTCTCTGCCTCTTGGATATGAATTCTTGTTTCCATCCCCAGATTAGGGAAGTTCTCAGCTATCACTTGCTGAAATATATCTTCTAGCCCTCTCTCTCGCTCTCTCCACCCCTCGGGGATTCCAGTAATTCTGACATTGGAATGTTTCATGGCATCATTAATCTCTCCAAGCCTTTTTTTCATGGACTACTAGTTATGTATCTTTGTTTTCCTCAGCTTCCTTTCCTTTCAATCAGCTTTTCTTTGAGATCACTAATTTGTTCTTCTACCTCATTTACCCTGGTTGTTAGAGTATTCAATTTAGACTGCATCTCATTCATAACATTTTAAAATTTGGCCTGATTGGATCTCATTTCTGCCCTTAAAGAATCTATATTATCACTAATGCTTTTTTCAAGCCTAGCTATTGAATTTATGATTGCTATCCTGAATTCTATCTCTGACATTTTACTTATATCCACATTGATTAGCTCTGTGGCAGAGAACACTATTTCACTTTTTATTGTATGTGAGTTCCTCCTTCTTGGCATTTTTTCCATAGAATGATGGGTGGGCAAATGAACAGAGTCCAAAATGTCAACTAGGACCCAGGCAATGCACTCTGGCAAAATACAGAGTGGTAGGAAGCCACTACAGAAAAACAGAGCCAAATGAATTGTAAGAATAAAATTTAAAAATTAAGAAAAAGGGGAGAGGTGAAGAGGGACTGTAATCCCACAGTGTGGATAAGGCAGGTCATTCTACTTGTTCCTGGCAAATATTGGGACCTGCCATGCATACAAGGTGCCTATCCTACAGGAAACATCAACTTTCTTTAGCACAGCATATGTCACAATCTCCATAACCTGACTTCTGCCCACCTGTCTAGCCTTGTTTCCTATCACTCACATCACCTGTTCTCTTCATATCAATCATACCTAGCCACTGACAGTTCCAGGAACATACCATACACATTCCAACCACTGAAACTTCATTCTTGCTTGTTGTTGCTTGGTGAGAGTCTGTCCAGCCTTTACATCCCAGGGTCAGTTCAGACCATCAAGAAGCTTCTAGATTCCAGCTCCTGGTGATTCCTCCCTCCTAATCCCTTCATACCACACTTTTGGTACTTAGCATGCCCTACTTTATATGGTTACATTTTTTTCTCATTTTCATTCATTTGTTCAAGCATTCACTTATGTGAATAAGTACAAATACACAACATTTGTAGAATGTCTACTGTGTGTAAATGCTATGGTAAGCAATGATATAAGGATGAAAAAGCCAATGTCCAAGCACTCAAAGGGATCAAGTTTTCTAGAATAGTTGCTTCTAACCTGAGGACTTCAAGAAGTTTGTGAACCCACTGAAATTGTTTGAATACATCTTGTTGTTTCCATTTTTAGACAGCAGGTCAATAGTTTTTATCAAATTATCACAGAATTGTATGGCCTTTGGTTTAGTGGCTAAAATATAAACAGCACACATATGCACATAACTACCAAAAATACCATTAAAACTAGTTAGAACTCATTTACTAACTACAACTACTGGACTCAAAGTAATTGATATTAAAGTAGCAATAGACTGGCAAAATTTCATATTTTAGTGTCCACATTGTATAACCCATATCAGAGGAGTCAGCATTATCCAAAACAAAGATATTATTCAACTGTCTTATTCAAAGACAGACATTTCCAGAAGATACTAAAGAATCAAAATTATACCTACTCTATAAATACTCCTACATTGATTTCCCAGTAAACATAACACATTAGTTTATATCCATACTCCTAGTGGTGAGTGGGTGTGAAAGGATATAGGGAGAGAGAACTTGCTATGCTATCTTTGCTCTTTATTCCATATTGAGAAATTTTCTATGCCATCTGCTTCTGTGAACTTTCTGCACTTTATAATTCTTTTAAGATTTTTTTAAAGCTCAGAACGCTGAGATCAAGACCTGAAGTGAGATCAAGAGTCAGATACTTAACTGACTGAGCCACCCAAATGCCCCTGCATTTTATAATTCTTGAATCCTTCCCCTCAATTCTTGAAGAATCCTGGTTTTACCAGCTAGTAGAATGTCCTGGCCAACCTTTGGACTGAACTCAAACTTGTCTGTGCCCCCATGTGCAGTAAGCCAATGTGTGGACACTGGTTTGAAAGCAAAGAAAGTTTTTCTTATTATCAGAAGGGTGGCCGAACAAGAAGGCAGGGTATCATTCCCAAAGTTCCTTTGCCCTGTTGAGATTAGGAACAGCTTGGGGAAGTTTGGGAAGGAGGTGAACACAAGAGAGGAAGGGGAGGGCTTTTTTGAAACCTTGAGGGAACTGAGGGGGAACTTGAAACAGTCTGGAGGTAGCATTCTGCTAGAAAATGAGGTGGCATTTGGGACTTGATGCATCAGGTAGTTTTAAGACAAAAGTTATCATCTGTTTCCCATCAGATTCTTAACGTCAATGTACAAACAAGGGGTAGAGTCAAAAGGGCAAAGATAATGATTAATCATGCACAGGGTTTAAGAAGTGCATGAAATGTAATTTAAACAGGGATCAAAACAGAATGTGAAGGTAAGTCCATAATATGATGAGTTTAAGTATAGTGCTGCTTTATGTTCTCAAAACAAGTCCAGGAACCAAGTGCCTGGTCTTATCATCAAAATGCAAAATTAAACAATAAAAATTCAGCTGAGCAAATTTCCAGGTCTAATTTGCTTTATTCAGTGATTCATGAATGGGGCAGCATTCCACCTAACAGGCAGAAAGGAGCTCAGAGGAGATTTACAAAAAGGCAGGGCTGTGGGGCAAGGAAATTTTAGCAAAATAAAAGAAAGGATTATTTGAGATGAGGTCACTTTTCTTTAGGGGGAAGAACAGAGGGTGCTTATCAAGCCACTGAGCTCCTCTTCCTTTGGGGAATGGAAAGAGCCCATGTGGGAGATTATCTCCTTGGTGTGGATGAGAAATTTCCTGACTTACCACCAGTTGAGATGACATTTCTGGGGAGGTTGAAAGCATAGTTTGATCCGTATGAAGCCCCAGCCTGGTGACCTGTCCTAGCAAAAATGACTCTCTCTTGAGCTTGTGGTGCTCTTTGTCACATTCCTAAATTTCCATTCCAGACACAGGAGGACACGTTCTTATTTCCCCCAGTAGTCTTATTGTAGGAAAGCTGTAGGTCTAAGGATAGAAGGAATTCTAGCCCATTTAGAAGGAAGGAGGGAAAGCCACTGTGTGAATGTGTATTTAGTAAGAGCCATGCTGCCTCAAGGAGCTGTAGTAAAGAGCAAAGCACGGGGACAGCAGATCTGAAGGTTCTTTTTTTTTTTTTTTTAAAGATTTATTTATTTTTATTTTAGAGAGAGAGCAGAGCAGGAGGGTCAGAGGGAGAGGGAAAGAGAATTCCAAGCAGACTCCCCACTGAGCACTCGATCTCACAACCCTGAGACCGGGGACTTGGCTGAAAGGACGAATGTGTTTGTGGCTTCACCGACTGTGCCATCTAGGACCCTAGATCTGAAGTTTTCAAATTGAATTTACTCTTCAAGTACACTTTTGTATAATCATAATGTAACTTAAAAATTGTAATAGAATGCAGTGGGTGCTGGACAAATGAAGGCTGAAACATAGTCCTGTGCCTTAAAGGGGAAAGCTCAGAGGAGAGGATATCTGAGCACAGCCTCGAAAGATGGTTAAGTAACCAAACAGATGAGGTTAGAAAGAGTATTCCAGGGCAAAGAAACAACACCTGTAAAACTGTGAAATTTAAGCTTTAATTTTTTCTAAAAGTAAAACATGAGGCTATCATGAAAGTTTAAAAATAAACCCATGTCAGGGTGCCTGGGTGGCTCAGTGGGTTAAGCCACTGCCTTCAGCTCAGGTCATGATCTCAGGGTCCTGGGATCGAGTCCCACATCGGGCTCTCTGCTCATCAGGGAGCCTGCTTCCTCCTCTCTCTCTTTCTGCCTGCCTCTCTGCCTACTTGTGATCTCTCTCTGTCAAATAAATAAATAAAATCTTAAAAAAAAAAACCCCATGTCATAAATAAATATATAAATAAACCTCTTTTATTTGGCTGGTTAATTAATAATGAGGAAAACTGTACATGGTAAAAACAGTTCAAATGTGATAATGGTTTATAGAAAATTACATTCTCTGCTGGACAAAATTCATTTGTCTTGTGGTGAACACAAATATCTGCGTTATTGCTTTAGATAATTTCACTTCCATCCTGCAAGTTGAGCTAAGGTATGCATATGTGTCTGTTAATTCCCCAGGGATCTGCTGAACAACCCCTGGCACTCCAATGAAAAGATGAGTATAACATGGAGTCTCTCCGGTTCTGTGTTTGGGATTCTCTCTCTCTCCTTCTGCCTCTCCCCTCCCACAATAAATACATAAATTGTGTAAAAAATATTAAACTACCATATGATCCAGCAATCCCACTTCAGGGGGTTTCAGGGGGTTTATACAAAGGAACTGAAATCAAGATCTCAAAGAGATATCCACACATCTATGACCATTGAGGCATTGTTCACAAAGACCACTGACAGAAAGAAATCTTTCTCTTTTTTTTAAAGTTGTATTTATTTAAGTCACCTCTACATCCTTACGCTGTATGCAAAGATAAACTCAAAATGGATAAAAGACCTCAACGTGAGACAGGAATTCATCAGAATCCTAGAGGAGAACATAGGCAGTAATCTCTTCGATATCAGCCACAGCAACTTCTTTCAAGATATGTCTCCAAAAGCGAAGATGAACTTTTGGGACTTCATCAAGATCAAAAGCCTCTGCTCAGCAAAGGAAACAGTCAAGAAAACAAAGAGTCAACCCACAGAATGGGAGAAGATATTTGCAAATGACAGTACAGACAAAAGGTTGATATCTAGGATCTATAAAGAACTCCTCAAACTCAACACACACAAAACAGGCAATCATATAAAAAAATGGGCAGAAGATATGAACAGACACTTCTCCAATGAATACATACAAATGGCTATCAGACACATGAAAAAATGTTCATCATCACTAGCCCTCAGGGAGATTCAAATTAAAACCACATTGAGATATCACCTTACACCAGTTAGAATGGCCAAAATTAGCAAGCCGGGAAACAACATGTGTTGGAGGGGATGTGGAGAAAGGAGAACCCTCTTCCACTGTTGGTGGGAATGCAAGTTGGTGCAGCCTCTTTGGAGAACAGTGTGGAGATTCCTCAATGTGGGGCTTGAACTTGCGACCAAGAGTTGTATACTCCGACTGAGCCAGCTAATTGCCTCCAGAAGTGAAGAAATTGTTAAATCTCAGTGGCAGGTCAGTGAAAATAAAGATGTTAATTTTTTCCCCTCCTGTGAAAATTAATAAAAGGAAACCTGGTTTAGAATGGCGGTGGGGACCAGCCCGAGGCGCTCTATTGTCCTATCACTCAGGCCAATTACAGATACATCAGGAAAATACTACTTTGCAAGGCAAACTACTTTATTAGTTCAGCAGGAAGATAGGCTTCTCCACCCTGCTCCGGAACAGTCCAGCCAACTGATTCTGTCACAACCCAGCCAAAGCAAAACTACCACACTTCCAACTCCCTGTTACTCCAGGGACTTTCTATTTATAAAGCCTTCCAAACTTTTTCCTTTCCTCTAGAAAAAGTGTTCCTTTTCTTTGTTCAGGCACTTGCCTACACTTCTGCTGTAGCTTGCTTGTCCCTGATTGCAGTTCTCTGCTATTCCTGAATAAGCCCATTTTTGCTGGTAAAATAACTGGTAGTTTTATTTTTTGAGGTTAATACCTCATACCCGTTCATGACTCTATCAGTTCCTTCCCTGGGTCTTTGGAAGCCCATGGATTCCAGGTTAAGACACCCTAAGACATTATTATAGTCTGCATGAGGCCATTTATGTATTATTATGGTTTTGAGAAACATTTGGACCAAAACACTGAATAAGTTGAATGATTGTTAACAAAAGGAAATATCAAGGAATTAATAGAAAGGAGTTAAAGTCAAGGAAAATGTTCAAAGAAAGACTATAATTAACAAATGATTTTAAATTTATATTCAAGGGATAATATCTCTTTACAAACTCAAATTAGAATTAGAAAAAATTATAACTCAAACTAGAAGCCACAACCCAAGCAGAGTCTGTTATAGAAGCTGGTAGAACTCTGAGGAAGGAGACCCACTAAACAGCTCTCAGAAACCAGGGTTAATTGACTTGCCTGGGCTACTTCGGTAGTTGATTTCTGTAGATATAAATGGATATATTCCTACCAGTCAGTTTAGGGTACTTTCTAATGGCTTCATTTCAGAGAAGCCTTAGAGCTTATGGCTGAGCTCATAGTTGAATTGTTGGATGTCTGTTTTGGGTTCTCAATTATTTGTCTTCCACATCAAAAGTAGAATATCACACTTATTTCAGAAACACTGGGTTAACCAGTCAAAACTGGCAATGACTGGGGTAGAATAACCTTATGATGATATTATGAGTAATATAGATCAACATTAACACTTTATTCTTTACAAAACTACTTTCATATGCATTGCTTCCTTAGATTCTCAGAACTCCTGCCTGAAGTACTGTAATACACTGTGAAATAGGATGCCTTGGACACCTGTGGATCTCTCTCTGAGCTTGTTCCTTCACAGGTTAGCTCTCCTAGCTTCTCTCTGCTGCCTCTCTCTGCACTCACTGAGTCACTGCATGATTTAGGTCTTCAGTGGATCACATGAACTTGCCCAGAATTCCTGTCTTTTTACTCTCCTTTTTTTACCCGAAAATACCAAAGGGTAGTTGGATATATGGAGTGAGATCTGAGACAACCTGTAGAGAGCAAGATAGAGTCTCTCATGTCAGGTGGAAACCTATGTCAAGCAGGGGCCTGTGTCAAGTGATGACACAGTAGTTAAAGGTGCTGCAGCTAGGAGATATTCCCTGGGACCGGTGTCAGCTGACTTCCCAGAACTAATAAGGAACAGAACCAAAAAAAGGTCTGCAGGGTCCTGAAACCAATGCAATCCCTTTAGAAAGGGGAGGATTGACAGCAAACTGTCAGACTCTTCAGACCTTACCCCTCTATGTCAGAGACCACTTGAAAAGACCACTGCTCCCAAAGGCTCTACCCTGTTAATCTGCAGACAGAACTGAGATCCTTCCCTGGGGGAACGTAGGAAGGAGTGAGTGCCCAGAGCTGCCAGGACCTGACCAAGACCTTATTTCAACTTGTGTGCCCACAGACTGACTTCAAGTTTGGTTCATTAACTTACTACATCCTTCTGTTATCTGCTTTGTGCTGTGGTTTTTCTTCTGACCTGCTCTGTGTGCTGTGTAAGGAGCCAAGTTGAGTCATATGGTTAAATGTCATTAAGCTTGGAATCCTGAACCTGGTTTATAATTCTGATTTAACTTTGCTTTATGATTGATTAAAGCTGACATTGTGGAAGGACACAACTAATGTGAACGCCTTCCTAGTGTGCTCATGAAGCAACCCCCATCCCGTCCACCACCTTGAATACCATCTTCAGCTAAGGACAAAAGGAAGATGTTGGAATGAGGTTGGGGTGGGCCAGTGTTATGGAGCTTGCCAGGAAAAACCCAGCAAACACTGGTAATATTTGTGAGGTATATTTATGTCCATGGATAAGAGGTTTTCTTCCTTCCTTCCTTCCTTCCTTCCATCCTTCCTTCCTCTCTTTCTTTCTGTTGATAAGAGTTTCTTGTGATTTGTAGAGTCATGCTCCTCTTTCTGATACTAGGAGAGAGATAAACTTACAAAAGGAAATTTCCTTTATTAATGGAAATGTTCCTATAAAAAAGGCTAACTTAGACTCTGGTTTCAGAGCTTCTCCTGTGTTGGTGGTTTCTTAAAAATCACCAGCTCAAAATTATCCTTATGCCCAAAGGTATCATTTGGAGTGGAAAACTCTGCTACCCTTCATGACTATCCGATAATAAGGTGGCCCTGTAAGAAACTCAACCAAGCTGGCTTAGGTGCACTGATAGGAAACAATTCAGGGACCCCAGTTTATCCACAAATTGCACCTTTGACTACATACTCTCCCCGCTTAATGGAGATTCCACAGTCCACAAAACCAGAGGAGTTTTATTGTTTTTGTTGTTTGGGGTTTCTTTGTTTGTTTTCCATTGAAGTTCTCATTGAACATAGCCTAGTCATCTGTGGGATTTTCCCCAGAAGATTTTAGGGAAGTGACTTTAGGAGCTAGATCTCTGATTGTTTCCTGATAAGTTCAGATTACCCGTCTCCAGTTTACCCCTCCCCAGAGCCTTGTCATTCCTCTGTACCCAGAAGGGAGGCTTTGATATTAGACACCTTTGCTCCAGGCTATTCTCAGAGGGAACTTAAGTGTTCTAGATGAGAAGACACAGAACAGGTTCACCTAGGAAGGCTGTCGCCCACCCATGACAGGCTACTAATCAGTTGGAATGCTGCACTTCTCACTACTATTCCTTTCTTCACAACTGCAGACTTCCTGGCTCTCTGCTCTTCAGAACCACATATTGATTTCCTCACCACTGACACCTGAGTGTTGGATCTGAACAGGGTGAGTTCAGTTGGGGCTGGTGCTAAACATGCATGAGGGAAAAGGCCCAGAAACACTGCAAAGTGTCTCACTGAACTTTTAGATGGTAGAGGTAAGGTTGGAAAGTGATCCAATTTTATAAGAAGCAAAGACCTGAAATCAACTCAGTATTAATCCCAGTGAAACAGTGTCTCTCTTCAAGCCATCTACCCCTATTCCCACTTCTTCTCCAATCTTCCCAAGCATAATACATTGAAGCACCTTGACTGCTGGTCTTCTAACCTGTGTAGGACCTTTGGGTCAGGTACAGGGTGGCCCAGATGTGAATGTGCCTCCTCTGTCTTCTATAGCACTTCACACGATAGAGGTTGAAAAACATTTCCTTGTATCATTCAAGATTCTTCCACCCAGTTTAGATTAAGTTGAACCAGACAGATTTAAAAGGAGGGGGAAAAAAAGTTTCATTATATGCACAGAGGCCCAATAATGAAATTGAGATCCCAAAGAAATGACGGAGGCAGGCTACTTTTAGACATTTTAAACAATGAGACATAGATTTCTGAGGAATTGACAAGACAGACAAAACAAATGTTGGGGAGTGCTAATTAGTAAGGAATTCCAAGCACATTCTGGGCTGAGGTAGAAGATTAGTAAAAAGCAAGGAATATACCTTTTATATACCTTTTTTGGCTTTAAAATCCATAAAACTGGTTGGGTGCCTGGCTGGCTCACTTAATGGAACATGCGATTCTTGATCTCAGGGTATGAGCTGAAGCCCCACATTGGGCATAGAGCTTACTTAAAAAATTATAATAAAAAAATAAGTAAAATCGCTATCTCTGGTGATAAGAATATCTTTTTATTTCTTAGTACAGGGAAAGTACCATTCACAGGAGAGATTCAATTTCTGCTTTGGGGGGACTGAAGAGGGTCTGAGTATCCTTGCCTTGTCTATTTTCCAAATAGATTCAATTCAAAATGATGAATATGCCATTGGGACACCTCTTGGCATGGGCTGTCCTGGGTCCCTATACCATTCTCAGAAATGCTCTTACTGACATATCTCATTAGATGCTCACAGGTCTTTGAAGCAGCTATTCTTAACCTCATTTGTGAACATAGGACTTAAGAACCAGGTTAGAGATTCCACAGAATCAGCTGCATGCCTCATCATAAACAACCTATTGTTTACAAATAACACTGTACCTTCATTTTGACCTGAGTAGCTCTTATGAGGGCAGTCTCAAACTTGGAACTTGATTGAACAAAACGATATTTCAAAACTTGAGGTCCTATATGATTGCATTCTGAAACCAAATCAAGAAGATTTATAATTATGATAATGTGATAAATGGCCACTGAATAGTACGTGGTAGTCAGAAGTGATAAGAGATTTCACCCAGGCTTTGGGGAAGTACCCTAAGGAAATCAGGATCAGATAAGCACCATTCTGCTGAATCAATGTAACTGTAGCCTGGGGTTTGAGGGAACCAGAGCCTTGTTGCTTGGAAAATCACCCAAGTCTTCACCTAACTTCCTCATTCGCTTAAGTGGTGACAACCCTTTCCACTTCACAGCCACAAAGCTTAAATTGCCATTTTCTTTTACAGCCACACTCTTTAGACTTTTGATCTGGACTGTTGGACAGAGTTAGCTAGAGGGTGAGGAGTTCCTCTGTTTGGGTAGAAGATAGGCCAGACAGCAGGTGTTTGAAATTCTCAAAATTAACTTTGTCTATTTTGGACCATTTTCGTGTTTGTCTCAGTCAGGTTCTAGCATCTGTTTAGTTCTCATAAATTTAACTACTTAATGAGATTTATCCTCTTCAAGCCTGGGAACAAAATGGTAAAGTTGGGTGCCAGTGTCTACACTGCCAAGAAAGGAATTTTAAGGTGCAGGTCAACTCTTACAGCAGTGTTGAGATAATGCTTTCCTCTATCTTCCCTGCAGACCCACAGGTGGCTCTGGTGACTGAGATGGCATCCTTTCTAAAGGCCCTAGGCCCTCTCTTGGCCCTGCTATTTCCCCTAGGTGGTCTGCTTGTACACAGCCAGAACCTTTCCTGGAAGGAATTCATGAAACAGCACTACCTGAGCACAAGCTGGAAATTCAGCGACTACAAATGCAATGATCTCATGAGGGAAAGAGAAGCTCCACAAGACAGGAACTATCACATCTTCATCTATACCTTTTGGCACAAAATTGAGCATATTTGCTTCAGGAAGTGGAGAGACCGTTACAGAAATGTATACATATGGGCCCAGCATCCCTTCAAAATACTCCAGTGCTACCAGGAGGGCAACCAAAAGAGCTATAGAGAGCATGGCGGCTACAGCTACATTGAATTCCACTGTGGCATGAACGGGTATGTGGATGGCATAGAGGACATCCAGTTGTTAGACATCAAAAAATAGAAAGTCTACCCATACCCAGAGGTTTGAGTAGAGTATCCAATACTTCCCAAGAGGGAGACCGTGCCTCGGTCAGCAGCCCTTGCTATGCCATCCTTTGCATTTGAGGTGCCAACATTTTCCAACTACTTAGAGTTATGCATCATCGCATGCTCGTTTCCTATCAAAACCACTTACAGTTTCTCTGCCTGGAATATTCCTGTGCCCTCATGTATCTGATCTGCTCCTACAGTATTTTAAGATTAGGCTCTATATGGCTTTTCTGTTTTACTGAACCAGGCATGTTCCCGAAAGTGACTCTCATTACACTGACCAAAACTGAATGGTCTTCCTTCCCTAAATAAATTATGTCACTCCAATGTGTGTGACATTCACATATGTTATATGTTGTGTGATTGGTGGAGGTGTCCCAGGGTGTTTGATACACATTGTGCTTGGATGTGATGGGCGCATAGTGTAGGCTGAAGATGTGTGTCATTGGACTCATTCCTTAAACATGTCTCTAAGGAAACGCATGCATTTTAGATAGGTTAAGTCATTATGTTTCCTGAGGCATAAAAAACTAAGTAGAAGATAATGGCAGAAATAATACAAGAAACAGAAAATAAAGAAGATAATGGCAAAAATGGGGTTTCTTATAATAATCATTTTCACTAGGCAGAGGTATAGAGTAGATATGGGATGTTAAAAGGTAACCTTCAAGAATGGGTCTTAAGACTTAAGTTTTGTTGGAGGAAAGAAGAAGTAAATTGCAGAAGGAAATGTTGAGGACACAAGTAAGTAATATCCATGAGAATTCTGTTTGCTAAATGGGGAAGAGTGATACAGAGAAGGATAAACCTTCACATAAAATTTTGCCTCCAGCAGATATGGGGAGGTGAAATGTGGAACATTAAAGTACCCTGTGTCCTTTAGCCTCCTGCATTGTTAAATGACTCCAGTCTTGAAACACTTGGAGAAAAGGCCAAGATCATAACACGTTCAGTTAGGTGGCTGCATTCCTAGTCCTAGACATCTAGCCCCATAAGTAGCCAAGGAATCTAGGTTAGTCATCATTTTTCAAGAAGAGCTCCTCAGCTTTGCAGTTTTTCAGTGCACCTGGGGATGAGCAGACACTGGGAAGATGATGACCTATAGTAATCAAACTCACAAGAGATTAGTGTTAAACCAGCAGTTCTGGGGCACCTGGTGGGCTCAGTCAGTTATGCCTCTGCCTTTGTACCAGGTCATGATCTCTGGGTCCTGGGATCGAGCCCCACATCGGGCTCTCTGCTTGGTGGGGAGTCTACTTCCCCTCCTCTCTCTCTCTGCCTGCCTTTCTGCCTACTTGTGATCTCTCTCTCTCTGTGTCAAGTAAATAAATAAAATCTTTAAAAAAAAAAAGAGAAACCAGCAGTTCTGTATCAATAATGAGTATAAAGATGAAGACTACTAATCGTTTTTCTCAGTTGATAAAAACTGTCTTGGGGTGCCTGGGTAGCTCAGTGGGCTAAAGCCTCTGCCTTCGGCTCAGGTCATGATTTCAGGGTCCTGGGACTGAGCCCCACATCGGGCTCTCTGCTCTCAGGGAACCTGCTTCCTCCTCTCTCTCTCTATCTGCTTCTCTGCCTACTTGTGATTTCTGTCTGTCAAATAAATAAATAACATCTTAAAAAAAAAACCCAACTGTCTCAAAATGTATGGTGTGGGGCCCTGGATGGTTCAGTCTGTTAAGTATTGGCTCTGAATCTCAGCTCAGGTCATGATCTCAGGGTCATGAGATCGAGCCCCGCATCCAGCTCTGTCATGAACGTGGAGCTTGCTTGGGATTCTCTCTCCCTCTTTCTCTGTCACCTGAGCCATACTCTCACAAACTATCTCTCTCTAAAAAAATGTGTTGTTGCTTGGGTTTTCCCACATCCACTTCCTCCACCCCATTTGGATAGGTGCATATTCATTTCTTTTCTCAAACTATTTTTCCCCTGCTTCTGTGCAGTGTTGCTGGGGTCATCCCAAGGTTTCAAATCCCCTCTACTGAGTGAAGTGATGGTCATGAGATTCAAGTTAGGCCAACCAGACTCTTTCCTATAGGAGACCAGAATGTAACAGCCCAAAAGATGGCTCTTTGGCATGGAGATGATTTTGAGCTGATTATTTTAAGAAACAGCAGAGAAAGGAGAGGCTCTGAAAGTAGCCTATAAATCCCCCACTTACAAATAAGAGAAATTTATCATCATAGAGGAAATCTCTATCCCTAAGGGTTTTCCCTATGTCTGACAAGATAAACATGCCTCTAAGTCACAAGAGACTCTTACCAATCAAGAAGGCACAGACTGAACTCTGCTTACCAAACCTTACCTTTGTTTACTATACTTTCCCTGGTTACCTTCCTGGAGTCTGCCTTCCCCACACTCTTCTTCCTTTGTTTTAACTGCAGATGGTCTGTTAGCCCAAGGTCTCATCACCACTTTGAATGTGGTGATGTGAAGAACAAAGGCAATGTAGAAAGAAAATTAAATTTCCTTACAACATGGCCCATTGACAAGTACTTGAGACAGGCAGAGAGACCTTCTTGAAAGAGCTCAGTTACCTCAATGCTAATATTTTGCTAGAGAAAAAAGGTAACCTTAGGCTGACATGAGCCCAACTCCCAGGGGTAAGGGCCTACTTAGCCAGAGTGACTGCATCTCTGTTAAACAGCAATTTTTGTTGTTTGTGCAGTAAACTTAAATTGTCCCTGCCCCTCAGAGAAACTTCCTTAAAAGCAAGTCCAGGAAACCAGTAAAATGTGGTTGAGTAATTCCTGATAACAGAGCCCAGAATACAAGGACAAGTTAGACCAGATGGAGACATCTAATCAGTACAAAGCACATATGCAACTTCCCTAACCACCAAAGAATGTAAACCCTAGCTTTTGGCCGCCACACATTGGGTGCCAATTCTGACCAGAGTGATAGGGTAGTTCAAACAGCTACTATAGGGTCAATTGTAATTCAATTATCCACCTGTGTGTGGCCTAACATGACTAAGCCTTCTGGAAAGTACTGTTTGTTAACAGTTCCTGGTATGGGGTAATCTTAAGTAACAAGTCACCAGACCAGATGGTACTAGCCAATCAGCAAGAGACACACAAACCCAGTGGGTTAAAATAACAAAATATGGGTTGTGGTTTTACCCAATAAAAGGTAGCCTGTAAGATTGAGAGGGGTCGCTCTCTGTAGAGGCAGCCTTGACTGGTCAGTCAATTCTTGATGCTTGGCACGAATAAAGATTTACTTGACCTTTGCTTTATATCAGCCTCGTTCCTTTGATAATGGACCTCAACTTCGGGATCCTGTAAGTCCCCATTAACATGTAAAAGTCCCAGGACACCTGGGTGGCTTAGTTGATGAAGTGTCTGCCTTCTGCTCAGGTCATGAATCCAGGGTCTTAGGGTTGAATCCCCCTGATGGGCTCTCTGCTCAGTGGGAGCCTGCTTCTCCTTCTTTCTGAGGCTGCCCTAGCTTGTACTTTCTCTTTCTGTCAAATAAATAAATAAAATCTTTAAAAAAATTTATGTAAATCCCTTTGGAGACTTCCTTTAATTCTACTCCATCCAAGTTACATGTCAGCAATCATCCTCCAAGCTTATGGCCCACTGATAGACATCTGAAGGGTCTCATGACTCATGCTGTACTAGATGCTAGTAAATGACCTCATCTTAACAGCAGCTAGCCCTGCAAGGCCATAAAACCCTTGCTTCCAAATACCTTCAGGACTTTGTCTATCCCTAACCCCACCTAAACTTAAAAGTATAGAATCAGTCACCTGTCACAACCTTAGTGCAGTTCTTTCTGCCCTTGGGTCCTGTCCACATGCTTTCATAAAACCACCTTTTAGCACAAAAGATATCTCAAGAGTTCTTTCTTGGCTGTTGGCTTCAAACCCTAACATCTTTCTAACACAATCTCTACTGGGAGGGTGATCATGCACCCCAACTCCATGAAGAAAGAAGCTCCTTCACTATGACCCTCCCACCTTACCCTAGGTATCTTTTTATCTGGCTCTTCATCTGTCTCCTTTACCATATTTTTTTTTTTTCTTAAAGATTTTATTTATTTATTTGACAGAGAGAAATCACAAGTAGATGGAGAGGCAGGCAGAGAGAGAGAGAGAGGGAAGCAGGCTCCCCGCTGAGCAGAGAGCCCGATGCGGGACTCGATCCCAGGACCCTAAGATCATGACCTGAGCCGAAGGCAGCGGCTTAACCCACTGAGCCACCCAGGCGCCCCTCCTTTACCATATTTTTAAAGAAACTGATAAACCATGTGTTGGAGAGGATGTGGAGAAAGGGGAACCCTCTTACACTGTTGGTGGGAATGCAAGTTGGTGTAGCCTCTTTGGAGAACAGTGTGGAGATTCCTCAAGAAATTAAAAATAGAGCTTCCCTATGACCCTGCCATTGCACTCCTGGGTATTTACTCCAAAGATACAGATGTCGTGAAAAGAAGGGCCATCTGTACCCCAATGTTTATAGCAGCAATGACCACGGTCACCAAACTGTGGAAAGAACTGAGATGCCCTTCAACGGACGAATGGATAAGGAAGATGTGGTCCATATACACTATGGAGTATTATGCCTCCATCAGAAAGGACGAATACCCAACTTTTGTATCAACATGGACGGGACTGGAAGAGATTATGCTGAGTGAAATAAGTCAAGCAGAGAGAGTCAATTATCATATGGTTTCACTTATTTGTGGAGCATAACAAATAAAACATGGAGGACATGGGGAGTTAGAGAGGAGAAGGGAGTTGGGGTAAATTGGAAGGGGAGGTGAACCATGAGAGACTATGGACTCTGAAAAACAATCTGAGGGGTTTGGAAGGGAGGGGGGTAGGAGGTCGGGGTACCAGGTGGTGGGTATTATAGAGGGCACAGATTGCATGGAGCACTGGGTGTGGTGCAAAAATAATGAATACTGTTATGCTGAAAATAAAAAAAAAAAAAAAAAAAAGAAACTGATAAACCATGAGTGTTTCCTTGAATTCTGTGTGCCACTCTAGCAAAGTAATGGAATAAACAGGGAGTTGGGGAAGCTCAGATTTATAGCCAGGCAATCAGAAACACAGGAAACGAGTGCCACTTGCAATTGGCAACTGGACTGGGGGAGTCTTGTGTGTTTGTCATTTGTATTCTCCTAAAGAAGTGAAATCATGGAGCTCAAAATGATAAAGCTTCAGGGATGGAGGCACTCAACGGACATCAGGATTTCGTAATTTCCTCACACTTCTTTGAGGAAGTTATCACTTCTCCTTTGTTCCTTTAAGGAGGCTTGGTCTTCCTGCATCAGCAGGGATACTGGCTTTAAACAGTGAGTTGGAGGGTGTGGGTCTCATCCACACTGTGCACAAGAAGGGCATCTTCCAAGCCCCAGGTTTCCCTTTCCTCTTTCCTAGGGCTCAGAACCCTTCCACGCTGGCAGAGGAACAGCAGACAAAAGCTTCTGAGCCTGGGACTAACCACTGTCTCTATCCTCAGCAGGAGCCCCAATAAGGAGACCTGGTAAGAGGAGATGCCTGGGGTCTGGGGACAGCAGAGTCATGACAATGGCCAGAAGGTCCAGGTCACATAGATATTTGAGAAATATCCCAGGAGGGAGGTGGGAGGAGCCAAGTTTCTGGACCAGAAAGTATAGGACAAAAAGAAGAATGGGATCTGCTATTTAAAGGAAAAGTCATCTTACCTCCCATTCCTCCTTACTGGGCTTCAGGTCCTTCCTAGAATTTTAAGACTCATGTCAGAAAGAAGACAGTTTAAAGAACAAGAAAAGGACTATGAAATCTGAAAAGTTACAAACACATCTAAATGGTTGTGAATAATAATTTTGGTCTTATGGCTTCTACTACAATCATTTTCTCCTTTTCTTCTCTCTTCCTACACAGAAGAGATGATGCTGGATCTTCTGGGACCCTTTCCTCTCCTCCTGTTGCTGTTGGGATCATGGGGGCCAGGGCTTCCCCCTGGTGCTATGGCTCAACTCGCTAGGTTTCAAATATTTGAAATTCAGCATATAAGAGCAGGTCCCGTACAATGCAACAATGTAATGCGTGCTGTTAATAGTCTTACTCAGCACTGTAAACCTCAAAACACCTTTCTGCATGACACCTTCCAGAACGTGGCTGCTACCTGTCTTTTGCCCAACAGGACCTGCAGGAATGGCCAGAATAATTGCCACCAGAGTGCAAATCGTATTGGCATGACTTACTGCAGTCGCACTGGAGGGACATATCCCAACTGCCGCTACAGTACTACTCCCCAGAACCAGTTCTACACTGTTGCCTGTAACCCCCCTCAGCCGGGCGACCCTCCCTATCCTCTAGTTCCTGTGCACTTAGATTAAGACTAAGGTTTTCTTTACATTCCCTCTCACCTGGTGCAGTTTCTCTTATAATCTCTTCTGCCTTTCTTTCCCTTTGTTGATTTTCATGGTTCCCACAGAAGAAAGAAGAAGGGGAGCGGACAGAGTTGTGGACAAGAGTGATCAGATACTTTTCTGCTTTGGAGCTCTGTGTGTTTTGAAAGAAGGCAACAGGGAAGAGGGCAAAGAAATACCCAGGCCCCCTAGTTTCAATCTTGAAACTTCTGTCAAGCTTTGTTGCATTGTGTTCACAGCAATAAAATCACTTTCTGTTGCACTGTAATGACCTTAAATGTGTGTGCCTGGGATCCCTTTCACAAGCCTGGGGCCATCTTGATTGCAGTTGCTCACATTCTCAGGAGAACTAATTGGGCCCTAGGTAACTTTTGAGGTTATACCATAACCCAAGGCTTCTGCCACTCCCCTGCCTCCCCCATGTCTTTTGAATTTTGGAGGAGGAAAGTTCATCATCCCTTCAAACTCTGCTCAAGGCTTTTACATATTTCCCTTGAAACCATGCTCTATGTTTATTTGGAGGTGGAATGGATACCTTACAGAGTGTGCATAGTCCTTCACACACAGGTTCTAGCCTTGGCAACTGATGCATCATACATATTTACTATTGGTTTTCCTATTTCATCAGATGATGTTTTAAATATAAGTAGTAGTAGGGATAATAATCCACTGTAGCTTTAGAGTCACTTGTCCCATGATTTATTGGAATGCATGAAAGAAAGCATAGATTGGGGGGCAGGGAATAAGCTCTGGGGGATGAAAAACATTCTTTCCTTATCTAAATACTGAAATATCACAGAAGTAATGGTGTTTTGGAATGGATATTGGAATTAGACATTGAAGGACAGGAGTTTAATATTTGGCTGGGGTGCATCTGGGTGGCTTAGTGGGTTAAGCTGTTATACCTCTGCCTTGGGCTCAGGTCATAATCTCCAGGTTCAAGCCCCTTCCAGCTCCCTGCTCAAAAGGGAGCTTGCTTTTCCCTCTCCTCTTCCCTCCTTTCCCCTTAAGCTCATTCTCTCTCTCTGTCTCTCTCAAATAAATAAAATCATGGGAAAAAAAAAGAATATGGCTGGAATTAAGAATTTAGGTTCTAGGTGTAGGAGGGAAAATAATTTTCCCTTCACCATTCTAGGTTCTTGGATGAAACCCCCCTCCCATTATAAAAAGACTGATTAATAAGACAAAAAGTATTTTAATTATGTAAAGACATTTGGTAGCCCCATAGAAAATGAGACTAAAAGACAGCTAGACATGAGGCTTACAAATCTCTAGTCTGCTTTCAGAATTTCTCCTGGTCTGCAATTTCTCAAAATAAACAGCTTAATGTAATTCTTGTGCTGAAAAGTCGACCCGTATTTTGGGTCAACATTTTCTGTTACTCTTTATCAGTCAATCAATGACTACAACCCTGTGAGAAAGTAGAAAATATGTACTGATTTCTGCTTCTGATTTTTGGCACAGAGCTCCTGAAACCTTTGTAAATTCCTAAGTGATAAGAATACCGGGAATATCTTTGTTTTTGGCAGACGCCTGGGTACGGCCCCTGGATGCGGGCTGATTACCAGAAAGATCCAGCCATGATTAAAAGCATGGCAATTTAGGGGCGCCGGCGTGGCTCCATGGGTTAAGCCTCTGTCTTCGACTCAGGTCATGACCTAAGGTCCTGGGATTGAGCCCTGCATCATACTCCCTGCTCAGAGGGGAGCCTGCTCCCCACCCCCACACCGTCCCCTGCTGCCTGCCTCTCTTCCTACTTGTCATCTCTGTCAAATAAATAAAATCTTAAAAATAAAAAAGCATGGCAATTTCTGCCTCAACCCCATCCTCTACAGAGGAGAGAGGGGATGGAAATGAAGGTAATAATGATCTTGCCCATGTGTTGTAGCCTCTATAAAAATCACAAAGTATGGGGTTCAGGGAACTTCCAAGTTGACAAATTCATCTATGCTGTGGGAAACAAAGGTGAAAGAAAAAATTAAATTTCCTTACTGCCTACAGCCTACTGACAGGGCCTTGACACGAGTAGAGTGAAATCCTTTAGGAACTCAACTGCCTCAATGTTAATACATTACTGAGGACAAAAGGCAATCTTAGCCTGATCTGCAAGATCCTATAAAAATTCCTATGGAAATTTTCTGTATCTCTACCCTATCCCCAACTACCCCCCCAAGATATCTCATGGCAATCATCCCTCAATCGTATGGGCCTCCAGTATACATCTTAAGGGTCTCATGACTAAGGTTTTACTAGACAGTAATAAATGACCTTTTCCTAACAATAGCTAGTCCCCTCAGGGTCCTGGAAACCTTGATTCCAAATTCTTTAGAGACTTACCCTATGCCTAACACCCTCCCAACTGGAAAGTGTGTAATCGTCCACTTGTCATGACCCCAATGTAGCTCTTTCTGCCTAGGGATTCTTCTTGGTGCTTTAATAAAATCAACTCTTGGCACCAAAGATGTCTCAAGAATGCTTTCTTGACCAGAGGCTTGAAACCCCAACCAATTCCTACATCACAGGGTTTTAATAAGAAAAAACGTTAAAGTGGTTTCATGACCTTTAGACCCTATTTCCAAAGACTGATCCTTCTCTATTTTTTCATAATGTGATTTCTCCCAGATTCTTCCAAAAAATCTCTAACCCATTTCTACTACCAAAATTATACTAACTCTATAAATATTCTTACACATATTTCCAACCCACCACAGAACTTGATTTATATCCATACTCCTGGTAATGAGTGGGTATGAGGGAGGTACAGAGAGAGAGCTTGGAACATGATCTTTGCTATTCTTTCTGTATGGAGAAATTTAATACCCCATCTGCTTTTGTAAACTTTCCTCATTACATAATTCTTAGATTTTTAAAAAAGATTTTGTTTATTAATTTGTCAGATTGAGAGAGAGAGCATGTGCATAAGCAGGAAGAGAGGTAAGCAGAGGGAGAAGAAGGCTCCCAGCTGAGCAAGAGCCAGATATAGGAGTTGATCCAAAGACCCTGGGATCATGACCTTAGGTGAAGGCAGATGATTGATTTAGCTACCATGGCATACCTCTTCATTTTGTTTTCTTTTGTTTGTTTGCTTGTTTGTTTGCTTTTAAGTGGGGCTCAACCTCAAGACCATGAGATCAAGACCTGCGATAAGTTCAGGAGTCAGATGCTTAACTGACTATGCCACCCAGGCTCTCCTATATTTTATAATTCTTTAATCCTTCTACTCAAGTCTTGAAGAATCCTGGTTTTACCAGCTAGTAGAATGTCCTAAGTCAACTACTGGTACTGAACTCAAACTTGTCTGTGCCCTCATGTGCAGTAAGCCAACATGTGAGACATTAGTTTGAAGGCAAAGAAAGCTTTTTAATCATCAGAAGGGTGGCCCAACAAGAAGGCAGGGGATATTCCCAAAGTTGCTTTGCCCTGTTGAGACTAGGAACAACTTACGTATGTTTGGGGAAGAAAGTGAACATTTGAGAGGAGTGTAAGGACTTTCTTGGAAGCTTAGTGATGATGGAAGCATCCTGAAACAATCTGGAAATATGCATTCTGCCAGAAAATGAGGTGTCCCTGGGACATGAGACATCAGGTAATTTTAAGACAAATGTTATCATATGTTTCCCATCAGATTCTTATAATCAATGTGTAAACAAATACCCTGAATTGGCCCTTCTCTTTCATGCCTATGGGTCTCTTTGTTACCAAACACCAACCTGTTCATGTACCCAATGGGATTAAGAATTTAGATTCTAGGTGTAGGAGGGAAAATAATTTTCCCTCCACCATTCTAGGTTCTTGGATGAAACACCCCTATTTTTGTGTAGTAGGTCAAATTCTGACACACTGGATTTTCTTTTAATATTTTATTTATTTATTTGATTGAGAGAGAGATCACAAGTAGGCAGAGAGGCAGGCAGAGGGAGAGGGAAGAAGCAGGCTCCCTGCCAAGCAGAGAGCCCGATGTGGGGCTTGATCCCAGGACCCTGAGAACATGACCTGAGGCGAAGGCAGAGGCTTTAACCCACTGAGCCACCCAGGTGTCAGGTGCCCCTGACACACTGGATTTAAAGCAAGGAAAGCTTTAGATTCAGGAGGGCAGCCCAAGGAGAAATCATGGGATCAGTCCTAAAGCTGCCTTGCCTTGTTGAACTTAAGGACAACTTACATACATGAAAGGAAGGTGACAGGTTTCCTGGACCTTGTTGGGAGGTCCTTGAAACACCTGGATGTAAACATCCTTGTGGACAATGAGGCATTATTTGGGACCTGGGATCAACTGCATCAAGACAGATGTTACTGTCTGGTTCCCGTTACGTTTCTACAATAGCTCGGTAGACTCAGTGTAGGGGTAAAAAGACAAAGTTAACAATTGATTGTGCATGGGGTTTAGAGGGAAGTAAATCAGAAGCACCTGGGTAGTTCAGTTAGTTGAGCTTCAGACTCTTGCTTTCATTTCAGTTATGGTGTCATGGGTGTTGGGATGAAGCCCTAATCCAGCTACATGTTTGGTGGAGAGTCTACCTGGGAATCTCTCCCTATGCCCCCTCCACCCACACTCTATTTTTCTCTCTCATTCTCTCTTCAAATAAATAGATAAATAAATAAATCTTTCAAAGAAAAAAGAGGTACAAAAAGCCAGAATTAACTAGGGAACAAAACAACATAGACCTAAATTAATAGTAGTTTTTCTTATTCTTTCAAAACAGGCCCAGGAAGCATATGTTCAGCCTCGCTTTCACACACAGTTCCCTCTTTGGGATGACCTTACCATCCTCTTCACCTAACTTCTAGTTAATTGTCACAATCAGCTCTGGTGTTGTGGCCTCCTCTCTACTGGCTCCTCATCTTCCCCTGGCCTCTTCTCCACCACAGCTGGAGAGCTATTTACTGCTATTAGCATACAGTGTATTTGTTTACTTATCTGATTGTCAGATAAATAGTGGGAAAGCTGAGACAAAAATCCAGTTGTACTGGCTCCAAATCCAGGTTTTTTTCCCCCACTTCATCACAAAGAGAGTTTTGAAAGTAACTGCTTTTGGTTTTTCCCAAAAGTCAGTTGTTAGGAGAAACATTAGAAATTTGGAAATGCATGCTGGCAAAATGAGAGCTCGATCCGAATAATCTGGCTCCCTTGTTGTGCTGACAGCACCATGAAATGATATGAGATTTACTTTCTCTCTTCCCAGACTTTTGAATCACTCTAGTAAGTCAGAATATTAAAAATGTACCAGGTCATGTAGGACTCATTCACTCTTCCTCATGAAAATTTCTTTCATGTTTTCCTTTTAATAAGGGACTTAAAATGCAGGTATCTGAAGAGGCTGTGCTAAGGTTCTTGTGGTGGTATTTTTTTCCTCTTCCTCTTTTAATTCTTCAGTTTATAAGCATGCACACACCTTACTATTCTCATATACTCTGGTCAAAGACCAATACCCACCACATCCATGACCACAGCACAAAATCCCTTATCTCATTTACTCCAGACAGAATGATCTTTCTCAATTCCCATGCCCTTTCCTTCTACCTTTGACTATTTTATTTATTTCTGTTTTTTTTTCTTTTCTTTTTTAAAAATATTAACATATAATGTATTATTTGTTTCAGGGGTACATGTCATTCATCAGTCTTACACAAGACACAGCACTCCCCACAACACATACCCGTCCCAATGTCTATCACCAGCCACCCCATCCCTGTCATCCCCTCCACTCCAATAACCCTGAGTTTGTTTCCTGAGTTTCAGAGTCTCTTATAGTTTGTCTTCCTATCTGGCATCAGGAAAATCAAAACCACAATGAGATACCACCTCACCAATCAGATTGGATAAAATTGACAAGTCAGGAAACAACAGATGTTGGCAAGAATGTGGAGAAAGGGGAATCCTCTTACACTGTTGGTGTTCCTTCCTATCTTTGTATCTTTGCAGTAAATACCCAGTAGTGCAATTGCTGGGTCATAGGGTAGCTCTATTTTCAATGTTTTGAGGAATCTCCATACTGTTTTCCTGAGTGGCTGCACCAGCTTGCATTCCCACCAACAGTGTAAGAGGATTCCCCTTTCTCCACATTCTTGCCAACATCTGTTGTTTCCTGACTTGTCAATTTTATCCAATCTGATTGGTGAGGTGGTATCTCATTGTGGTTTTGATTTTCCTGATGCCAGCTGATGTTGAGTGCTTTTCCATGTGTCTGTTGGCCATTTGGATGTCTTCTTTGCAGAAATGTCTGTTCATGTCTTCTGTCCATTTATTGACTGGATTATTGGTTCCTTGGGTGTTGAGTTTGATAAGTTCCTTATAGACCATGGATACCAGCCCTTTATCTATAAATTTCACTTGCAAATATCTTTTCCCATTCCATGTGTTGCCACTTAGTTTTTTTGACTGTTTCCATTGCTGTGCAAAAGCTTTTTATCCTGATGAAGTCCCAAATGTTCATTTTTGCTTTTGTTTCTCTTGCCTTTAGAGACATGTCTTAAAAGCGGTTGTTGGGCCAGTGTTGAAGAAGTTACTGCCTATGTTGTCCTCCAGGATTTTGATGGATTCCTGTCTTGCATGTAGGTCTTTCATCCATTTTGAGTTTATTATTATATATGGTATAAGAGAATTGTCCAGGTTCATTCTTCTGCATGTGGGTGTCCAATTTCCCATCACCATTTATTGAAGAGACTCTCTTTTTTTCTCTTGGATAGTCTCTTCTGGTTTGCTGAAGATTAGTTGACCACAGAGTGGAGGGTCCATTTCTGGGGTCTCTATTCTGTTCCACTTACCTATGTGTCTATTTTTGTGACAATACCATGTTGTCTTGATGATAACAGCTTTGTAATATAGCTTGAAGTAAGGCATTGAAGTGATGTGCCCAACTTTGGTTTTCTTTTTCAACAATCCCCTGGTGATTCAGGATCTCTTGTTGTTCCATTCAAATTTTGAGATTGTTTGTTCCAGCTCTGTCAAAAATGTCAGTGGTATTATGATAGTGATTGCATTGAAAGTGTAAATTGCTCTGGGAAGCATAGACATTTTCACAATGTTTGCTCTTCCAGTCTATGAGCCTGGAATATTTTTCCATCTCTTTCTGTCTTCCTCAATTCCTTTCATAAGTGTTCGATAGTTTCTAGATCCTTTATCTCTTTGGTTAGGTTTGTTCCTAGGTATCTTATGGTCTTTGGTGCTCTTATAAATGGAAGTCATCCCTTTATTTCTCTTTCTTCAATCATATTGCTCGTATATAGAAATTCAACTGATTTCTGTGCATTGATTTTGTATCCTGCCATGTTTCTGAACTGCTATATGAGTTCTAATAATAATTTGGGGTGGAGTCTTTTGGGTTTTCCAAATAAAGTTTCAGGTCATCTGCGAGGAGAGAGAGTTTTACTTCTTCTTTGCCAGTTGGAATGCCTTCTATTTCTTTTTGTTGTCTGATTGCTACTCTCTTTCTGAGGCTAGGACTTCTAGTACTGTGTTGAACAAAAGTGGTGAGAGTGGGCATCCCTGTCATGTTCCTGACCTTAGGGGAAAAGCTCTCAGTTTTTCCTCAAGAGAATGACATTTGCTGTGGGATTTTTTTAGATGTATTTTATGATATTGAGGTATGTTCCCTCTCCCTTTGAGTATTTTAAACAAATTAGGGAACAGAGATGTATGCAGACACTAATTGCAAAGGAAATGAAGTGTGTGTGTGTGTGTGTGTGTATTAAACTGAAATCATTTGAATTACAGCAGATACTGAAATAAATTAAAAATTCATTTGGTATACATATACATTGTGAAGTTCTCCCTATAATCAGGCTGATTAATAAATCTATCACTTCAACTTGCATTCCCACCAACAGTGTAAGAGGGTTCCCCTTTCTCCACATCCTCTCCAACACATGTTGTTTCCTGTTTTGTTAATTTTGGCCATTCTAACTGGTGTAAGGTGATATCTCAATGTAGTTTTAATTTGAATCTCCCTGAGGGCTAGTGATGATGAACATTTTTTCATGTGTCTGATAGCCATTTGTATGTCTTCATTGGAGAAGTATCTGTTCATATCTTCTGCCCATTTTTTGATATGTTTGCCTGTTTCATGTGTGTTGAGTTTGAGGAGTTCATTATAGATCCTGGATATCAACCTTTTGTCTGTACTGTCATTTGCAAATATCTTCTCCCATTCCGTGGGTTGCCTTTTTGTTTTTTTGACTGTTTCCTTTGCTGTGCAGAAGCTTTTGATTTTGATGAAGTCCCAAAAGTTTATTTTCACTTTTGTTTCCTTTGCTTTTGGAGATATATCTTGAAAGAAGTTGCTGTGGCTGATATCGAAGAGATTACTGCCTATGTTCTCCTCTAGGAGTCTGATGGATTCCTGTCTCACGTTGAGGTCTTTTATCCATTTTGAGTTGATCTTTGTGTACGGTGTAAGAGAATGGTTGAGTTTCATTCTTCTACATATAGCTGTCCAGTTTTCCCAGCACCATTTATTGAAGAGACTGTCTTGTTTCCACTGTATATTTTTTCCTGTTTTGTGGAAGATTAATTGACCATAGAGTTGAGGGTCCATATCTGGACTTTCTACTCTGTTCCACTGGTCTATGTGTCTGTTTTTATTTCAGTACCATGCTGTCTTGGTGATCACAGCTTTGTAATAAAGCTTGAAATCAGGTAACATGATGCCCCCAGCATTATTTTTGTTTTTCAACATTCCCTTAGCAATTCGGGGTCTCTTCTGATTCCATACAAATTTTTGGATTATTTGCTCCAGCTCTTTGAAAAATACCGGTGGAATTTTGATCAGAATGGCATTACAAGTATAGATTGCTCTAGGCAGTATAGACATTTTAACAATGTTTATTCTTCTGATCCAAGAACATGGAATGGTCTTCCATATTTTTGTGTCTTCTTCAATTTCCCTCATGAGTGTTCTGTAGTTCCTCGAGTACAGATCCTTTACCTCTTTGGTTAGGTTTATTCCCAGGTATCTTATGGTTCTTGGTGCTATAGTAAATGGAATCGATTCTCTAATTTCCCTTTCTGTTGGTGGGAATGCAAGTTGGTGCAGCCTCTTTGGAGAACAGTGTGGAGATTCCTCAAGAAATTAAAAATAGAGCTTCCCTATGACCCTGCCATTGCACTCCTGGGTATTTACCCCAAAGATACAGATGTCGTGAAAAGAAGGGCCATCTGTACTCCAGTGTTTATAAAAGCAATGGTCACGGTCGCCAAACTATGGAAAGAGCCAAGATGCCCTTCAACGGACGAATGGATAAGGAAGATGTGGTCCATATACACTATGGAGTATTATGCCTCCATCAGAAAGGACGAATACCCAACTTTTGTAGCAACATGGATGGGACTGGAAGAGATTATGCTGAGTGAAATAAGTCAAGCAGAGAGAGTCAATTATCATATGGTTTCACTTATTTGTGGTGCATAACAAATATCATGGAGGACAAGGGGTGTTAGAGAGGAGAAGGGAGTTGGGGTAAATTGGAAGGGGAGGTGAATCATGAGAGACTATGGACTCTGAAAAACAATCTGAGGGGTTTGAAGTGGCGGGGGGGGTTGGGGTACCAGGTGGTGGGTATTATAGAGGGCATGGATTGCATGGAGCACTGGGTGTGGTGAAAAAATAATGAATACTGTTTTTCTGAAGATAAATAGATTAATTTAAAAAATAAATCTATCTGGGGGCGCCTGGGTGGCTCAGTGGGTTAAGCTGCTGCCTTCGGCTCAGGTCATGATCTCAGGGTCCTGGGATCGAGTCCCACATCGGGCTCTCTGCTCCGCAGGGAGCCTGCTTCCCTCTCTCTCTCTCTCTCTGCCTGCCTCTCCATCTACTTGTGATTTCTCTTTGTCAAATAAATAAATAAAATCTTTAAAAAAAAAATCTATCACGTCACATAGGGATTCTTTGTGTGTGTGGTAAGAACACCTAGGATTTACCTTAACAAATTTCAAGATTATACTACTGTATTGCCACCTGTTAAGAAAATGTAACTGAGCAAATTGTTTTTAAATAATTTTCTTTTTCTTAAGTTCTTTTTTTTTTTTTTAGTAATCCATACACCCAAGTGGGGCTCAAAATGACAACCTGAGATCAAGAGTCACATGCTCCTCTGACTGAGACAGCCAGTAACTCTTTAGGTAAATTTTTAAGATCTTATTGACTTTATTCAATGATTCATGGATCAGGCAGCAGCCAATATAGCAGAGAGAAAGGAGCTCAAAAGAGCTGTATAAAATGAAAGACTTTAATAGACAGGAAGAAGCAGGAGCAAGGATGTTATACTAGGCAAAAAAGCAGATCAGTTCTTGCAAAGTTACTTTTCTTTAGGGAATGGCAGGGATCTATCTACCAGGTGGATTAAATAGTGCTGAACAAGCAAGTCCTGCTTTCTGGGAAAACCAAACTGTGTTAAGTCTCAATTTGGTGATATGGGGCTTAGCCGAAGCAACTCCATTTTGAGTTTTACATACCTATAGTCACTATGCTATACATCAGATCTCCAGAATTTATTCAGTTGCTAACCTGAAATTTGATCAGCATTTCCCATTTCCCCTACCTCCAAGGCCTAGTAACCACCACAGTACTCTATGCTTCTGTGAGTCTGACAATTGTAGATTCCACACATAGGTGAGTTCAACAGTATTTGTCTTTCAGTGTCTGACTTATTTCACTCAACATAATGTCCACCAGGTCCATCCATGTTGTCCAAAATCACAGCATTTCCTCCCCTTTTAAGGCTGCATAACATTCCATTGTATGTTTTTACCATTTTTTCTTTAGTCATTCACCATCACTAACCATCAGGGAAATGCAAATCAAACTGCAATGAGATATCACCACACATCTGATAAAGGATGGCTATCATTAAAACAAAACAAAACAAAAGATAAGAAGTGGTGTAAGTGTAGTGTTAAGTGCCTGACAATAAGCTTTTGATTGTCAAGGCATCTTTTTCAAAGACATTATTCTCAAATACACACATTGCTGGCTATACAGCTAGCTAAGGAGGGATGCCATCCCACCCATGATGCCCCCTCTTTGGCTCTGGGTGACCTAGATGACTGACCATTTGTGTGACCCTCCTTTTCTTTTCCCATGCTTTCGATCCCACTCTTTTTAAAAAAGATTTTATTTATCTTATTTATTTGACAGACAGAGATCACAAGTAGGCAGAGAGGAAGGCAGAGAGAGAGGAGGAAACAGGTTCCCCACTGAGCAGAGAGCCTGATGCAGGGCTTGATCCCAGGACCCTGGGATCATGACCTGAGCCAAAGGCAGAGGCTTAACCCACTGAGCCACCCAGGCACCCCATTTCATTACCACTCTTATGTTTTAAATTCACCAATAAAAAGTGAAACCTCAAAATCCTGGGGGTCCCACCCTTGACTACAATAAAGGCAGAGCCCCAAGTCTGTGCACCCTTTCTCTACCCAGGACATCACTGTGTGGCTTTGGCTGGGCTACATACCCTCCCGAACATATGAGGCTTATTTATTAGCCTCATTTTTTCAAAATTCCCTGAGGGTTGTTGCTGAGGTGTATCTTGCAATCAAACGAAGAGCCTCAAGGGCCAGTCCAGCCACAAGATCAGCTCTGAGTGGGAAAACGTCTGTGGGCCTAACTACGAATAGTGCGGGCAACGTACAGGCCATAGTTGATGACATCACTCTCCAATATTGAGGCTAACACAAGACAGTGAGGATACTGAGAAAAAATAACCCTCGTACGCTATTGGTGGGAATGTAAATTGGTGCAGCCATTATGGAAACCAGTATGGAGATTCCTCCAAAAATGAAACATAGAAGTACTGGGGCACCTGGATGGTTCAGTGAGTTAAGTGTCTGACTCTTGATCTTGGCTCAGGTCATATTCTCAGGGTTGGGAGATCAAGCCCCATATTGAACTCTATGCTTATTGGGGAGTTTGCTTGGGATTCTTCCTCTCTCTCACTCTATTGCTATGCTTCTCCTGTACCCCAAACAACTATACAAATCTTTAAAAAATATTGAACTACCATATGATCCAGCAATCCCACTTCAGGGGGTTTATACAAAGGAATTGAAATCAAGATTTAAAAGAGATATTCACACCCCTATGTTCAATGAGGCATTGTTCACAGTAGCAAGATAGGGAAATAACCAAAAAGACCACCAACAGAAAGAAATCTCTCTTTTTTTATGTTGTATTTAAGTCACCTCTACATCAATGTGGGGATTAAATTTACGACCCCGTGATCAAGAGTTGTACACTCTCCTGAATAAGCCAGCCAGGTGCCCTCAGAACTGAAGGAATTGTTAAATCTGAGCGGCAGGTTAGTGAAAATAAATATGCTAATTTTTTCCCTTCTGTGAAAATTAATAAATGGAAACCTGGTTTAGAGTGGCTGTGTGGCCAGCAGGGGGAGCTCTATTGTCCTACCACTCACACCAATTACAGCTCCAAGGGGACAAGACTACTTTGCAAGGCAAACTACTGTACTAGCCAGCAGGAAGATAGGCTTCCGCATCATGCTCCTCAACACTCCGGCTGAGTCTGTCACAACCCAACCAAAGCAAATCTACCACACTTCCAATTCCCTGTTTACGCCAATGGACTTTCTGTTTATAACAGCCTTCCAAACTTCTTCCTTTCCTCTAGAAAAAGTGTTCTTTGTTCAGGCACTTGCCTACACTTTTGATGTAGCTTGCTTGTCCCTGATTGCACTTCTCTGCTATTCCTGAATAAGCCCATTTTTGGTGGTAAAATAACTGGCAGCTTATTTTTTGAGGTTAATACTCCATATGGTTCATGACTCTATCAATTCCTTCCATGGAGTCCTAAGCCCATTGATTCTAGGTTCTGACACTCTAAGACATTATTATAGTCTGCATGAAGACATTTATCTTTTATTTTGGTTTTCAGAAACAGTTGTACCAAAACACTGAAAAAAATTGAGTGATGGTTAACAAAAGGAAATATCAAAGAATTAATAGAAAGGAGTTAAATCAAGGAAATTGTTTAAGGAAAGAATATAAGTAACAAACGATTTTAAATTTATATTCAAGGGATAATATCTCTTTAGGAACTCAAATTAGAAGCTGCAACCCAAGCAGCATCTGTTATAGAAGCTAGTAGGCTGAACTTGAAGAAAGAGACCCACTAAACAGCTCCTAGAAACAAGGGTTAACTGACTTACATGGGCTGCTTTGATAGTTGATTTCTGCAGAGATAAAGGGATGTGTTCCTACCAGTCACTTTAGGGTGCTTCCTAATGACTTCACTTCAGAGAAGACTTAGGGCTTATGGCTGAGCTCAGAGTTGAATTGTTGGATGTCTACTTTGGATTCACAATAATTTGTCTTACATATCAAAAGTAGAATACCATACTTATTTTAGAAACACTAGGTTAACCAGTTAAAACTGGCAATGACTGGCATAGAGCAAACTTATGATGATATTATGAAGAATATAGATCTACATGAAGAATATAGATCTACATTAACAACTTATTGTTTACAAAACTACTCTCACATGCACTGCTTCCTTTGATTCTCAAAATTCCTTGCTGAAGTCTTATAATAAATACACTGTGAAATAGGATGCCTTGGACACCTGTGGACCTCTCTCTGAGCTTGCCCCTTCATAGGTCAGCCCTCCTAACTTCTCCCTGCTGCCTCTCTCTGCACTCACAGTCACTACCTGATTTAGGTCTTCAGTGGCTCCCATGAACTTGTTAGGAAGGGCTGTGGATATATGGTCACATGATGGCCATCTTAATTTTTCTCAGAGTCATCTTTCAAGTCTTCCATACCCAGGTGCCCAGAATTCCTGTCTTTTTACCCTCCTCCTCACCCCAAATTCCAGAGGGTCATTGGATTTATGGAGAGAGATATGAGACAACTTGTAGAGAGCAAAATGGAGTCTCTCATGTCAAGTGGGACCCTGTGTCAAGCCATGTTAAAGGTACCAAGTTAAAGGTACTGCAGCTAGGAGATATTCCCTGGGACCAGTGTCAGCTGACATCCCAGAACTAATAAGGAGCAGAGCCAGAAAAGGTCTGCAGGAGCCTGAAACCATTTCAATCCCCTTAGAAAGGGGAGGATTAGACAGTGAACTGTCAGACTCTTCAGACCTTAACCCCCTATGTCAGAGACCACATAAAAAGGCAACTGCCTCCAACGATTCTACCCTATTAATCTCCAGACAGAACTGAGATTCTTCCCTGCTGGAACATAGGAAGCAGTGAGTGCCCAGAGCTGGCCAGGACATGACTAAGGCCTTATCTCAGCTGTGCACACACAGACTGACTTCAAGTTTGGTTCGTTACCTTACTACATCCTTCTGTTATCTCCCTTGTGCTGTGGTTTATCTTGTGTCCTGCTCTGTGTGCTGTGTAAGAAGCCAAGTTGAATCACATGGTGAAATTCAATTGAGTTTGGTACCCTTAACCTGCTTTCTAATTGTGCTTTAACTTTGCTTTATGATTGACTAAAGCTGACATTATGGAAAGACACAACTAATGTGAACTCCTTCATAACGTGGTCATGATATAGCCCCCAGTCAGTCTATCAGCATATGAGTCCCTGTTATTCAAGGAATGCTTGACTTGAGCTGGGTTTTGAGGTGCACCAGAGTTTTTATATAGAAACACCCATGATGTTTTATAAATACCAGTATTTCTCTTTTTCCTTTTTTTTTTTTGCCTTTTAAATTAAAAAAATTTATTAATTTTTTTCAGCATAACAGTATTCACTGTTTTTGCACCATACCCAGTGCTCCATGCAATCTGTGCCCTCTCTAATACCCACCACCTGGTTCCTCCAACCTCCCAACCCCTGCCCCTTCAAGACCCTCAGGTTGTTTTTCAGAGTCCATTGTCTCTCATTGTTCACCTCCCTTCCAATTTCCCTCAACCTTCTCCTCTCCATCTCCCCTTGTCCTCCATGCTATTTGTTATGCTCCACAAATAAGTGAAACCATATGATAATTGACTCTCTCTCCTTGACTTATTTCACTCAGCATAATCTCTTTCAGTCCCATCCATGTTGCTACAAAAGTTGCAACCCACGGAATGGGAGAAGATATTTGCAAATGACAGTATAGACAAAAGGTTGATATCCAGGATCTATAAAGAACACCTGAAATTCAACATACACAAAACAGACAATCATGTCAAAAAATGGGCAGAAGATATGAACAGACACTACTCCAATGAAGACATACAAATGGCTATCAGACACATGAAAAAATGTTCATCATCACTAGCCATCAGGGAGATTCAAATTAAAACCACATTGAGATACCACCTTACACCAGTTAGAATGGCAAAAATTAACAAGACAGGAAACAACATGTGTTGGAGAGGATGTGGAGAAAGGGGAACCCTCTTACACTGTTGGTGGGAATGCAAGTTGGTGCAGCCACTTTGGAAAACAGTGTGGAGATTCCTCAAGAAATTAAAAATAGAGCTTCCCTATGACCCTGCCATTGCACTCCTGGGTATTTACCCCAAAGATACAGAGGTAGTGAAAAGAAGGGCCATCTGTACCCCAATGTTTATAGCAGCAATGGCCATGGTCGCCAAACTGTGGAAAGAACCAAGATGCCCTTCAACGGACGAATGGATAAGGAAGATGTGGTCCATATACACTATAAAGTATTATGCGTCTATCAGAAAGGATGAATACCCAACTTATTCTTTTTTTAAAAAAAATTTTTAAAAAGATTTTATTTATTTATTTGACAGATGGAGATCACAAGTAGGCAGAGAGAGAGGAGGAAGCAGGCTCCCTGCTGAGCAGAGAGCCTGATGCAGGGCTTGATCCCAGGACCCTGGGATCATGACCTGAGCCAAAGGCAGAGACTTTAACCTACTGAGCCACCCAGGTACCCCCCAGTATTTCTCTTTCTAATCCTTTTGACATATTTCCCAACCAAGGAGAGAATCAAGACACTATACTCCAGTATGGCATTGTTACTAACATGCCATTGAAGAGAAGTTCTGGGTATTATCTGAACATTCTGACTAAAAAACAGAAAAGAACAATTGCCTTCTTCCCTCTGTGAAAGCTGAAAGAAAATAAAGTCATCAATAGGTTGTCTGGCTGCCTCAGTTGGTAGAGCATATGACTCATGATCTTTGGTCATGTGTTTGAGCCCCAGGATGTGGGTAGAGTTTACTCCAAAACAAGAAATAAATATACTTATGTCAAAGGGGTTTAAAATGGAGCAGAGAGGTCATTAAGGAGGTGGCCCTTATGCACGCCCTCACTGGGTGGCCTCATGAAGTTTGAACTGGGCCAAACCTTAAAGACTCTAAAGACTACAGAACACCTGCATTTTGGTACAGTATCTATTGGACTTTGCATTGTGATCACCTTAGCTACCAATTATGTTTATTCAAGATTAGTTTTCTGGCACCAACACCCATCAACATTCTTTGTAAATAATGTGCAAAGGCATTCTCCTTAGGGTGCCTAGGTGTTTTTTCAATTAAGAGTCTGCCTTTGGGTCCTGGGATGGAGTCCTAAGTCTGGTTCCCTGCTGAGTGGTTTGTCTGCTTCTCCCTCTGCCCCTCTCCCCATTCAGATGAGCTCCTTCTCTCTCTCTCTCAAGTAAATAAATAAAATATTAAAGAAAAAAAGCATTCCTCTTTTCTATCCACAAACCCCTGTTATTTGCTCTCTAGTTCAACAGTATTTGGGTTGTATAATCAGTATATACCAATTTACAATTCTTGATGTCAAATAAACAGTATGTCTCCTTATAAATTTTGGTGGACACCTTCTAGGTTCTTTTATTACCACTGTAATAAAACCAGATTGAGAAAAGAAAAACAAAGAGCATACATCTCCTGTATTATGTATACTGGAGATATCCAGAAAAACTGAGTAAATTGTCCCTAAATGCTCAAGGCACCCCCTTGAATACCATCTTCAGCTAAGGACAAAAGGAAGATGTTGGAATGGTGCTGGGGTGGCCAATTATGGAGGCTGCCAGGAAAAGCCCAGCAAACAATGGTCATATTTGTCAAATATATTTACATCCATGGTTTTTTCATTGATAAGAGGCCTTCTTTATTTCTTTTACTAATAGAAACCAATAATATCTACTTTTCCTGTATTTAAACAATGGGAACTCACAAAAATGAAATGAAGCACAAAGGGATAAAAGTGTAACATGGCTAAGAGATAGGAGTTTCTCAGTATTGCATGATATAAAGCAAAGCAAAGAGTAATAGCAGATGAGGTCCAAACCAAATAATGCAGTCAAGCAGAAAAACAAAATAAAACAAACTTGGTTTTGTAATGTTACTATCGATAATACAATAGCCAGTGTCTGAGGTGACAATTCCTTTTGCTTTTATATAATTTTTATGTCTTGAATAGCAGGGTACGGTTGAATGTATTTTCCTTTTATAGTAAAGCCTTTCTAAAATGAGTTAGTCTATAGATTATTTAAATAATTTTTTATACTTAGTTATACTGTAATTTCCAGGCTAGTTAATAGTAATAGCTATCAATAAGACTAAGGAGTTCTCTAAATGTTTGATAATATTTACATACATTTGCCATTTCAAAAAGAGCATTTGAAATTTTCGTCATCTTGAGTTTTATGATGGACTCACATTCTTGCATAACAAGTCTTCTTTACACGTTTCCTGTAAAGTACTTTTAAGCCTTTTTGTGTCTTTACACACTATCTTGCTTTTTTATGTTACTGATAAGTGAGGCATTTTTTTTTCATCCTATTCTGATAGCACATTGGCTTTATGGCAAAAATAGCAAAGAGGAACCCACTTACACTGTTGGTGGGAATGCAAGTTGATGCAGCCTCTTTGGAGAACAGTGTGGAGATTCCTCAAGAAATTAAAAATAGAGCTTCCCTATGACCCTGCAATTGCACTACTGGGTATTTACCCCAAAGATACAGATGTAATGAAAAGAAGGGCCATCTGTACCCCAATGTTTATAGCAGCAATGGCCATAGTCGCCAAACTGTGGAAAGAACCAAGATGCCCTTCAACGGACGAACGGATAAGGAAGATGTGGTCCATATACACTATAGAGTATTATGCGTCTATCAGAAAGGATGAATACCCAACTTTTGTATCAACATGGACGGGACTGGAAGAGATTATGCTGAGTGAAATAAATCAAGCAGAGACAGCCAATTATATGGTTTCACTTATTTGTGGAGCATAACAAATAATATAGAGGACATGGGAAGATGGAGAGGAGAAGGGAGTTGGGGTAAATTGGAAGGGGAGGTGAACCATGAGAGACTATGGACTCTGAAAAACAGTCTGAGGGTTTTGAAGGGGCAGGGGGTGGGAGGCTGGGGGAACCAGGTGGTGGGTATTGGAGAGGGCATGGATTGCATGAAGCACTGGGTGTGGTGCAAAATAATGAATACTGAAAGGCTGAAAAAATAAAAATAAAAAATAAAAAAAAAGGAAAAAAATAATGAGGATACCCGTAACACAGTAAAAACAGTTCAAATATGATCTTGGTTTGTAGAAAATTTCTATTTTCTGCTGGACAAAATTTATTTACTTTGCCGTGAACAGGAAATATCTGGACTCTTAGCAGTTTGGACAATTTCCTTTGTATCCTGCAAGTCCAGCCAAGATATACACCTCTGGAGTGTCAGCTCATCCTTGGGGGTGAACAACCACTGACACCCCAATGAAAGGACACACTATTATCTCTTTGGTCCATTTCCAAGTCTTGGACAGTTTTCCCCTCAGCAGAAACGGGAAACTTACAATTTATACAGAAAAATATATGGAGTTCCCAATGATGGGTGTGGAAAGAAGAAGGGAGTCATAAGACAGTCTGACCTAGCAATGGGACAAACCATAAGTGACTCTTAATCTCACAAAACAAACTGAGGGTTGCCGGGGGGAGGGGGTTTGGGAGAAGGGGGTGGGATTATGGACATTGGGGAGGGTATGTGATTTGGTGAGTGCTGTGAAGTGTGTAAACCTGGTGATTCACAGACCTGTACCCCTGGGGATAAAAATATATGTTTATAAAAAATAAAAAATTAAAAAAAAAAAAAAAAGTAAAAGATATTACATGTCCGAAATGAGCACCAGGCTAAGCCCTGAGAGCCGTTTTGACAGGTTTGTAGCTCTGCAGAAACAATAAAATGAAACATCACAAAAGAACTTAGAGCTAGCTCATCAGGTAGCATTAGTCTCTGACTCATTGTTCTGACCACTCACTTGTGAGGGGCATGACAAGAAAGACCTCAGCAACCAGAGAAGAGGGAGCATTCTAAGAGGTTGAATACGGCTGAATATTGTGTATCATTCAAGATACTAATGTTCTGTTATTTCAGTGACAAGAATTTGGTACTATTCCTTTTCCATTCAGCAAGCATGTAAAAGTCTAGAGAAGGAACAGACCAAATAGCAGGGCTTCAGCCTAATCCCCTTCCAGCTAGGCAGGAGTGTGGAGAAGATATAGGCTTGTTTCTACAGAAACCCCACAATGGACACATCAAATGCCCTGAAGTTGCTTTAGGATTGTAGGGCTGGCACAAGGACCAAGCAACTGCCAGGGTCCATTCCTATCACAGGGAACTTCTGACAGTTCAGGACATGCTATTCCCAAATCTGGCAACTTGGAAAATTCAATCTTTTAACCTGAAGAAATTTGAGAAAGGACAGGTGCAGAAGCAGACTTTCTGCAGAAGCAGATCATAAAACCCTCCTGGAAGAGGGATTAGTACATACCCTTCATTCTATCACATCTTTCCATACCTTCCAACACTTCCTCTAACGTAGCACACAAACACTCATGTGTAACCACTTCTTTCCGGCTTCATTTCCTTGGGAAGGCTCCCATGTCACCTTAAACTTATGTGAAATAAATGTGCATGCTTTTCTCTTGTTAATCTGTTTTTTTTTCTCTTGGTCTGTTTGTTTGTTTGTTTGTTTAATGGAGGCCCAGCTAAGAACTTAGAAGGGTAGAAGGAATCGATATTTTTCCTCCCCTACACTTGTAAGAGTTGTGATAATTTAAGAGAGATAGGGAGCAGAGGTAGACTCTCCCAGTTGTGTCTTCCCCAATCTGTCTTGCACTTTACTTGGGGTAGCAAGACCGTCTTTCACCTGCCTGAATTAAGACAAGGTAGAAACTTTGTTTCAGGAATCAGGCAGAAAGCTAGACTTGAGAACTTGGGCACTGGGTGAAAATCAGTGTGAATCAGAGAAAATGGTTCTTCACCAGAAATGGGTAGGAGACTCACCATGGAGCTCATCAAACAAAGACATGCAAAAGACCTGGTTCCCAAAGAGTCTGTTTCAGAGGCCTGGAATCTAGGCCTTCTTAAAAGTCTCTTAGGCACTTCTGATGAGGGGGCCAGGGTTGGGTACTCTTGCCCAGGCACAGGGGTAATCTGATACTGTTTTCCTCTGCTAGTGGGCAAACAAGTTTTTCGGCTATAAGTAGAGGGGGGATGTGTGGCTGTACAATAGGATAGATGAGTGCTAGACACATGGACACCTTTGTGTGTGTGTGTGTGTGTGTTTTAATCAATAGATTGGTTCAGAGCAGTTTTTAGGTTTACGGTAAAAGTGAGTAAAAGTATAGAAAATTTTCATAGTCTTCTCCCTTCCCCACTCGCCTACCCACACAGCCCACAGTTTTCCTCTTATTAACATCTTGCATTAGTGTGGTACTTTTGCTATAATTGATGAGCCAATATTGTTTATTATTAACTAAAGGCAACAATTTAATTAGCATTAATTCATTACATTCAATAGTTCTAGGGGTTTTGACAATGCATAATGTCCTTGTAGGAGAGGAAACCATTTTCCTTGACTCTCTTATGGTTTCTGGCTGGGTCTGAAAATTGAGTTGACAGAGATAAGAGAAAAGCATACAGATTTGATTAGATTTGTACGTGTACATAGTAGCCTTCGCAAGAGAATGAAGACCTGAAAAAGTGACCAAAGAAGGAAGCTTTTGTATCTTTTAGACTAAATAACAGTATATTTGTGAAGAATTGACAAGATAAAGGGGTTTGGTCCTTTGGGTAGTAGATGGTGAAGAAGTAACAAGAAAGAAAAGGGTTAGGTGAACAAGGTTTGTTTCCAGATTCCTCTGGTGCCACCTCTGGCTGGTAAGGTTGTCAGGCAAAGAATTTTTTTCCTGCCTTAAATACTTCTTTTTTTTCCCCCATAGACTTTACCTATTTGAGAGGGAGTAGGGGAGAGAAAGGACAAGCAGGGGGAGGGGCAGAGGAAGAGGGAAAGGGAGAAGCAGACTCCTCACGGAGCAGGGAACCTGACTTGGGGCCAGACCCAGTTCCGGGAGATCATGACCAAATGCAGACGCCCAACTAACCAAGCAACCCAGACACCCTTATTTCCTGCCTTTAGGCAAAAAGGAGAGCCTTTCCGCATTTTGATTCTTGAGTGTCTTTAGTACCAACAAATGTTTGTCTCAAAGAGCCATAATTTGGGGTGACATGGTCTGGTCTCCTTCCGCATGAACAAAGATCTCCTCATGTATTTAGACTTTCTTTGTGTCTTTCAGCAGAGTTTTGTAGTTTTCCTCATATTGATCTTGTTCACTTTTTAGTAGATTTATGTCATCTGTCAGATAAATAGTGGGAAAACTGAGACAAAAATCCAGTGGAACTGGCTCCTAATCCAGGTTCTTTTCCACTTCATCACAAGGAGAGTTTTGAAAGTAACTGCTTGGTCATTCCCGAATTTCAAATGTTGAGAGAAGCATTAGAAATTTGGAAATGCATACAGCAAAATGAGTGTCCTATCTGGATAATCTGGCTCCTTGTTGTGCTGGTCTAACAGCATCATGTAATGATACAAGAGATTTAATTTCTCTCTTCCCAGACTTTTGATTCCCTCTAGTAAGTTAGAATAATGGAAATATATGACATCATTTAACACTCACTCACTCTTCCTGACGGAAACATCTTTCATATTTTCCTTATAATAAAGGACTTAATCTGTAGGTATCTGAGAAGGCTGTGCTAAGGTTCTTGGGAGGGATTTTTTTCCTCCTACCCTCTACAGTTTATAAGCATGCACACACCTTATTATCCTCATATACTCTGGTCAAAGACTAATGCCCACCACACCCACAACCACGACACAGAACCCCTTATCTCACTTATTCCAGAGAAAATGATCTTGGGAATTGAGAATGATCTCAATTCCCATGCCCCTTACTTCTACCTTTGACTCTTTTAAACAAACTGGGGAACCGTGTTATTTGCAGATGCTGGCTGATAAGGAAAGGAAGGGTGTGTGTGTATCTGTGTGTGTGTGTGTGTGTGTGTGTGTGTGTATGTAAAGACTACACTAAAATCATTTGAGTTACAGCAGATACAAAAAGAAATCTTTTTAAAAAATTAACTTGGTATACTTAGACATTATGAAATTCTACCTACAATCAGACTTCCAACAAATTTATCACCTCTCATAGGGATTCCTTCATTTGTGTTGAAAGAATAATTAGGATTTACCCTGTTAACAAATTTCAAATGTATAGTAGTATATTGCCACTGTAAAAAATACTTCACTGAGTAAATTTTTAAAAAATAACTTTCATTTTTTAAAAAAGTTTATTTACTTTTAGTAATATCTACACCCAAGTGGTGCTCAAAACCACAATCCAGAAATCACGAATCACATACTCCTCTGACTGAGCCAGCTAGGGACTTCTTAAATTTAAGAAGTAAGTAAATTTTTAAGAGCTTATTGGCTTTATTCAGTGTCATGGATCAGGCAGCATCCAATCTAGCAGAGAGAAAGGAGCTCCAAGGAACTGTACAGAATGAAAGATGTTTATAGGCAGGAGGAAGCAGGAATAGCGATGATACACTAAGCAAAAAAAGCAGGTCCGGTCTTGCAAAGTTATTTTCCTTTAGGGAATGGCAGGGATCTATAAGGCAGATTATCTAACTAGTGCTGAACAAGCAGGTCCCAGTTTCTGGGAGAGTCAAACTGGAGTTAAGTCTCAGTTTGGTAATGTGGGGCTTAGCACAAGGAACTCCATTTTGAGTTTTAACATGACTACAGTCACTATGCTATACATCAGATCTCCAGAATTTATTCAGTTGCTAAACTGAAATTTGGCCAACATTTCCCTATGTCTCCTACCTTTCAAGCCCGTAGTAACCACCACTGTACTCTGCTTCTGTGAGTCTGACTATTGTAGATTCCACATATAAGTGAGATCAGACAGTACTTGTCTTTAATTAGGACTTTATTTCACTCAACATAATGTCCACCAGGTCCATCCATGTTGTCCAAAATCACATGATTTCCTTCCATTTTAAGGTATAACATTCCATTGTGTGTTTATACCATATGTTCCTTAGCCATTCACCATCACTAATCATCAAGGAAACGCAAAAAAAAAAAAAACTGCAATGAGATATCACCACACATCTTTCATTGGATGGCTATCATTTAAAAAAAAAAAAAAGATAAGAAGTGGTGTAAGTGTAGCATTAAGTGCCTGACAAGTTTTTGATTGCCAAGGCATCTTTTTCAAAGACATCCCTCAAATACACACATTGCTGGATGTACAGCTAGCTAAGGAGTGATGCCATTCCACCCCTGATGCATCCCCTTTGGCTCTGGTTGACCTAGATAACTGACCATTTGTGTGACCCGTCCCTTTTCCTTTTGTATGAGTTCATTCACACTCTTATGCTTTAAATTCACCAATAAAAAGTGACCCTCAAAATCCTGGGCATCCCACCTTTGACTCCAATAAAGGCAGAGCCCCAAGTCTCTGCACTTTTACTCTTTCTCTACTCAAGACCTCGCTGTGTGGCTTTGGCTGTGCCATGTATCTTCCCGAATATATGAGGCTTATTAGCCTCATTTTTTCAAAGCTCCCTGAGGGTTGTTGCTGAGGTGTATCTTGAAATCACCCTAAGAGTCACAAGGGACAGTCCAGCCACAAGATCAGCTCTGGATGGGAAAACGTCTGTGGGGCTGACCACGAATAGTGCGGGCAATGTACATGCCATAGTTGATGGCATCACTCTCTAATACTTGATGCTAACACAAGACAGGGAGGATACTGAGAAAAGAGAACCCTGGTATACTACTGGTGGGAACGTAATTTGGTGCAGATATTATGGAAAATAGTATGAAGATTTCTCCAAAATGCAAACATAGAAGTACTGGGGCACCTGGGTGGTTCAGTCAGTTTAGTGTCTGACTCTTGATTTTGAATCAGGTCATGTTCTCAGGGTTGGGAGATCAAGCCCCATATTGAACTCCACGCTCATTGGGGAGTTTGTTTGTGATTCTTCCTCTCTTTCTCTTGTCCTGCCCCTCTCCACCTCAATAAATACATAAATCTTTAAAAAATATTGAAAGACCATATGATCCAGCAATCCCACTTCAGGGGGTTTATACAAAGGAATTGAAATCAAGATCTCAAAGAGATATCCACAACCCTATGTTGATTGAGGCATTTTGACAGTAGCAAGATAGGGAAGTGACCAAAAAGTTGTATTTACATAAGTCACTTCTACACCCAGTGTGGGCCTTGAACTCACCACCCCGTGACCAAGATTTGCATACTCTCCCAAATAGCCAGTCAGGTGTCCCCAGAACTGAAGGAATTATTAAATCTCAGTGGCAGGTTAGTGAAAAAGATGTTAATTTTTTCCCTCCCTGTGAAAATTAATACATGGAAACCCAGTTTTGAATGGCTGTGGGGCCCAGCAGGGGGTGCTTTCATGTCCCATCATGCACCAATTACTGATCCAACAGGAGAAGACTACTTTGCAAGGCAAACTACTTCACTAGCCCAGTAGGAAGATAGCCTTCCCCACCCTGCTCCTCAACAGTCCTGCTAACCAAGTCTGCCACAACCCAGCCAAAGCAAAACTACCACACTTCCTACTCCCTGTTACTCCAGGGGACTTTGTGTTTATAACAGCCCTCCAAACATCTTACTTTCCTCTGGAAAAAAAAGTGTTCCTCTTCTTTTTTCAGGCTCTTGCCCATACTTCTCTGTAGCTTGCTTGTCCCTGATTACAATTCTCTGCTATTCCTGAATAGGCCCATTTTTGGTGGTAAAATAACTGGCAGTTTTATTTTTCGAGGTTAATACCCCATATCAGTTCATGACTCTTATCAGTTCCTTCCATGGAGTCTTTGGAAGCCCATCGATTCCAGGTTCAGACACCCTAAGACATTATTATATTCCGCATGAAGACATTTATCTTTTATTATGGTTTTGAGACATAGTTGTACCAAAAAAATGAAAAAAAAAAGTCATCTTTCAAGTCCTCCAAACACTGATTCCCAGAATACCTGTCCTTATACTCTCCTTCTTCAGCCCCAAATACCAGAGGGCAGTTCTATTTATGAAGTGTGATCTGAGACAACCTGTAGAGAGCAAGATGGAGTCTCTCATGTCAAATGGGGGACCCTGGGTCAAAGAGGGGCCTGTGTCACATCACGACACAGTAGTTAAAGGTACTGCAGCTAGGAGATATTCCCTGGGACCAGTATCGCTGACATCCTAGAAGTAATAAGAAACAGAACCAGGAAAACGTGTGCAGGGACCTGAGACTGATTCAATCCCTTTAGAAAGGGGAGGATTTGGCAGCACAATGTCAGATGCTGCAGACCTAAGCCCTCCATGTCTGACCACATAAAAAGGCAACTGCCCCTGAAGGTTCTGCCCCACTGATCTTGAAACAAAACTGAGATCTTTCCCTGCTGGATCGTAGGAAGCAGTGAGTGCCCAGAGCAGACCAGCACACGACTGAGGCCTTATCTCAACTGTGCACCCACAGACTGACTTCAAGTTTGGTTCGTTAACTTACTACAGTTTTATCTGCTTTGTGCTGTGTTTTGTCTTCTGCTTTGGTATGTGTGCTGTGTAAGAAGCCAAGGGGAATCATATGGTGAGATGCAATTGAGTTTGGAACCCCGAACCTGCTTTCTAATTGTGATTTAACTTTGCTTTATGATTGACTAAAGCTTTCATTGTGGAAAGACATAGCTCATATGTGGGTCTTCAGAGTGTGTTCATGAGGTTGGCATAGTCATCAGGATTCCATGCCTTTGACTCATCATATGTTAGAAAACCTAGTAGAATCAGAAAGACTCCTAAAGTCTTGAATGGAGTATAACAGATACAAAAATAATACACTGTGGAATATTTTGTGTGAACATAGACTTTCCAAATGCCACACTGAGCATGAAATCTTAAGGTTCAGGCAGTGCCAGGTGAAACAGAGGCGAGCTCTATGCAAGAAGCAGTTGGCAGCAGAATCTGGTCTGGGACTTACCTCTCTGCATGTGGGGCACGAGTTGAAAGTGGCCAAAGCTGCGACCAAGGGGGATTGCCTCAGAAAGGCTCTTGGAAGGCTAGAAAACTTAAAGCATCAGGGACATTGCAATGATACTAGTCACTACTGGCCAAATTAATCTACAACTTGGAAGAAAGATGTGAACAAAAGTTGTGGAAAAATCTGTACAAATATCCCAGGGATAAGTGGGAAATAGAGCTGTACATAGTTAAGAAATTGTATATAGCAGCTGCTAGGTTACAAAAAAGGAAAAGATGTGGGCCCTAGGTAAATGCCTAAAAAGTTTGGTGTAAAAGGCCAACAGGCCTGATGCTGCACTTTGTATAGAGGACCCATGGTACCCCCATGGAGTTAGAAGTTAGGAAAAAACTCACAACCAGGACCCTGGGAAATGTAATCATGGATCTGAAGGATCCTAGAAATGTAAATCCCTTAGTGTCCTGAGGGCCCCTCGCAGAGGTTCTCATCTTACTGATGAATCCATTTCACATCTAGACCAGGACAGGCAAAGAGGCAAAGTAATGAAGCTAATAAAGCTTTGTTTAGCTAATGAAGTAATAAGGCCAAATCAATGAATCATTTAAGTTTAAAAGATGATGCTAATCTCTTAAGACCCTGGGATCGCTATCCTGAGGATCCAGGAGACTAGGAGACCCTGGGGGAGCGGATTATCACAACAAACCTACAATTACAAGGAAGAAAGCATTAGCTTATAGTAATGGACAAGGAAAATCTTTGGAAGTAGCAGAAGGTAGAGAATACACTCAAGCTGAGCTTCTGAAGATTAGAACACATCTTTGTCAAAAACATATACTTGATGTAGACTGTTGACTCCTCATATGGAGCTCAATCATTATAGAAATCTCTAGTAATATCCTATACTGATGGCCTAATAATGACTAATAATGATAAGGAGCGATTTATATAAGAAAAGGAAAAGTTAATAAAGCATTTAAGGGAACAGGGATCGGCTATTAATGATGAAAAAAAACACAAGACCCAGACACTCATTGCAATTTTCTAGGAATTCAATGGTCTTCTGAAGGGAGGAAGTTAGCAGCAAGGAATAGGTAAAAATACAAGTAATGGGATCACCTAAAGATAAAACAGAGGCCAAGAGACTTATAGGCCTTTTTGTATCTTAGAGATACCCATAGCATGCATCAGTGTAATTTTAAATCCCACATGCAAAACAACTAGAAAAGCACAGATTTTGAATGCACAGAACAACAAGTTTTAAATACATTATAGGATTTCATTAAGACATTTCAAACAATATACTATCCAGCACTGGGAAAATCATTCCAAACAGAATTATCAATGAGTACAGAATATGGTACACAGTCTCATGAACAAAGAAAGAACATAAGCCTAAAATTCTACTCATAGAATTTTGGACTACAGAGTTACCATTATCAGAACATAAATATTCCACCCATAAATATTCAATATTTGAAAAATATATATGATAACTCTAGGAAGGTTACGAAGTACAGAGCCCCTGGTGGGAAAACAAGATATTACTGTTGCTCCATTGGATGAAACTAATCCTGGAAGAATTACCAGGTATCCAAATTGATTTGAAATCGCAAACTTGGAAATGGTATATCCCAGGAAGGGACACCTCTTTCCAGGAACAACCAGAACTCTTCACCGAAGAGATACATAAGATTGAAGCAGACCTGTGAGAATTCACTCTGAGGGAAGGGCAAATCCATACTCAAAACCTAGGGAAATGGGGCCCATCCTGCTCTAAAGGTCTACCAAATTCCTGGTTTATGGACATATCAGCCTCCACAGTCTCTGGAGAAATAGAACGGACAGCTGCAGCACTGAGACCTCAGGACGAGCTGCTCCTCAGAGAAGAAGGTAAGACTCAATGGGTACAACTTGCAGAATTAATAGCAGTACTATTGGCTGTAAGAAAAGCAATAGAGAGAATCAAGCACCATATATATTTTTACTGACTCATGGGCAAACGAAATAGCCCTATGGTCAGGAAAATGGAAAAGAAAAGATTTTAGGAGCACTTAGGTGGCTTGGTTGGTGAAGCTTCAGACTCTTGGTATCGATGCAGGCCGTGATGTCAGGGTTGTGGAATTAAGACCTGTGTGGAGCTCTTTTCTTAGCCAGGAGTCTGCTTGAGATTCTCTCTCTCTCCATCTGTAGTCCCATCAAATATAAATAAATTGTCTTTTCCTTCAGAAAAAAAATTTTCTGCCATTTTGAAATAAATGGCAAAGACTATGGTCAAGAGAATAATGGGAAGAGTTAGATATAACCTCAGAAAGAATTAAACATATGTTACATACATGTTAGCACATAAAAGACAAAACAGACGTCTCAAAATATAATAATGAGGTTGATGCATTGACAAGAAACATTTAGGCAATAGAAACAAAGGAAAGATCGAAATTTAAAGTAAAGATGGGTAAGAAGAATGGAGGCACACTTTGCCACTGATAATAATAAACAGAGAGGGATGGAAAATGGGAGGAACCTCAAGTGACCCTTTTCAATTGACATTGAAAAGGCAGGGAAACCAATAACACAGAAATAAGGAAATGACAGAAAGACAAATAACTTCACATATAATTATGGAAATACATAGAAAGGGCATACAGGAACACATGCCTTGGATAAATGGTTCTCTGAAAGAAACCTTAAGGTCAGCTGGCAGGAAATTATAAAAGCATTCCAAAGATGCCTCCCATGTAAACAGATGATGAATAAATGTAGGTACACTGCACTAACAGACACATACAAGTCCACCACATCTAATTTCACTATACAAATAAACTTTTGTAGGACCACTAAATCACAGCTATCAACAGAAGTATGCCACTAACATGATAGACATGTACACAGGATTAGGGATAGCTATGGCTGCCTCTAGCCCTTCAGCTCATGCAACAACAGGAGCTCAGCTTACTTTGGAGCACCAGGAATAGTAGAAAGTTTTCAGGGAACTCGTTTTACACCCGCCTCAGTTAAAAAGCTCTGTGATCTATGGGATTTACAATGGATTTACCATCTAGTTTATAACCCTACAGCCACTGCATATAGAGAGGGATTTAATGGATCCTTAGAAGGAGAATTAAGATTGATAGAAATTCAATGAAGTTTTCAACAGGCCTTGGGTATAGCTTACTCTTTGCTAAGTCAAAGAGACAGATTAAAAAAAGGTAGTCTTTGTAAGATGTTAGATACCGTATTAACTTGTCTTCTTTCTTTTTGACTTAACTTACTTCTTATTAGATGTGACTTTGAGTTGGAGTCCTTTGACTTAAATATTCATTAAGTTTGCTTTATTCAGTTTAATATACCCCTCCTGTTTAATGTGATGTGATTTTTATCTAAGATTTGAATTTTATCGATTGTGTTTGATTTCTATTGAACACTTGATTGAATTACCTAAATATGTCCTTTGCTATGTTAGCAAGCTAGAACTGCTATTTGCTTTAAGATGACTATGGACTCTGAAAAACAGTCTGAGGGGTTTGAAGTGGCGGTGGGGTGGGAGGTTGGGGTACCAGGTGGTGGGTATTATAGAGGGCACTGATTGCATGGAGCACTGGGTGTGGGGAAAAAATAATGAATACTGTTATGCTGAAAATAAATAAATTTAATTAAAAAAAGATATATTTGATTCTATGGTGAGTACTGTGAAGTGTGTAAATCTGGCAATTCACAGACCTGTACCCCTGGGGATAAAAATACATTATATGTTTATTAAAAAATAAAAAATAAAGATAAATCAAACAAACAAACAAAAAGTTTAAAGTTGTTAAGATACTAGGAAAAAAAAAAGATATATTTGATTTGTGCATGACCCTTACAGAATTTCCCAAGAGGAATCATGGGGTAACATGTAGAGTGCAAAATGGAGTCTCTCGTGTCAAGTGGGACTCTGTGTCAAGAAGCAGCCTGGGTCAAGCTATTAAAAGAAGTTAAAGGTACTGCAGCTAGAAGATATTCCCTGGGACCAGTGTTGCTGACATCTTAGAACTAATGAGGAGCAGAACCAGAAGAGGTCTTCGGGGGCCAGAGACAGATTCAATCCCTTTAGAAAGGGGAGGATTTGGCAGCACAACGTCAGACTCCTCAGACCTGAGCCCTGGATGTCTGACCACTTAAAAAAGCAACTGCCCCTGAAGGCTCTGCCCCATAGATCTCCAAACAGAACCGAGATCTTTCCCTGCTGGATCATAGGAAGCAGTGACCACCCAGAGTTGACCCACACCTAACCAAAGCCTTATCTCAACTTTGCACCCACAGACTGACTTCAAGTTTGGTTTGTTACCTTACTACATCCTTCTGTTATGTCCTTTGTGCTGTGGTTTGTCTTGTATCCTGCTCTGTGTGCTTAAGTATGTCTCCTTACAATTTTTGGCAGACACCTAACAGGTTCTTTTATTACCACTGTAATAAAAAGAGATTGGGAAAAGAAAAAGAAAGAGCATACCTCTCCTGTATGTCCTGTACGTATGTATGTTACAGATATCCAGAAAAACTGACTAAATGTCCCCAAATGGCTCAAGGCATCACCTTTAATGCAATCTTAAGCTGAGGACAAAAGGAAGATGTTGGAAAGAGGGTGGGGTGGACAATTATGGAGGTTACCAGGAAAAACCCAGCCACGGTGGTAATATTTGTTAGGTATATTTAACTCTAAGGCTTCTCCATTGATAAGAGGTTTTTTTTCCCCCTTTCTTTCTTCTTCCTTCCTCCCTTCCTTTGGTTTATTCCTCTTTCTTCTTTTGTTTCTTTCTTTCTTTCCTTTTTTTTTCTTTCTTTCTCTCTCTCTTACTTTCTTTTTTTTCTTCTTTCTTTTCATTGATAAGCATTTCTTATGATTTGTAGAGTCATGCTCCTCTTTCTCTTACTAAGTGGGAGATAAACGTACAAATGGAAATTTCCTTTATTAATGTAAATGTTCCTTTAAAAAGACTTACTTCCACTCTGGTTTCAGAGCTTCTCCTACTTTGGAGTTCCGTAAAAATCACCAGCTCAAAATCATCCTTATGCCCAAGAGATAACATTTGGAGTAGCAAACTCTGCTACCCTTCATGACTATATGAAAGTAAGGTGGCCCTGTGAGAAACTCAACCATGCTGGCTTAAGTGCACTGATAGGAAACACACTCAAGGATCCCACTTCAACCACAAATTATGTCTTTGACTACATATTCTCCCCCCTCAATGAAGATTCCACAGTTTACAACACCAGAGGTGTTTGTTTTGTTTTTGTTGTTTGCTATTTCTTGACACAAGCCCCTAGTCATCTGGGGACTTTCCCCCAGAAGATTTTAGGGAAGTGACTTTAGGAACTAGATCTCTGATTGTTTCCTGGTAAGTTCAGATTACCCTTCTCCAGAGTTACCCCTCCCCAGAGTCTTGTCATTCCTCTGTACCCAGAAGGGAGGTTTTGATATTGAACACCTTTGCTCCAGGCTATTCTCAGAGGGAACTTAAGTGTTATAGATGGATGAGAAGACACAGAACAGGTTCACCTAGGAAGGCTGTCCCCCACCCATGACAGACTACTAATCAGTTGGAGTGAGCACCTCTCACTGCTATTCCTTTCTTCATAACTGCAGACTTCCTTGCTCTCTGATCTTCAGACCCACATATTGATTTCCTCAACCAGTGACACCTGAGTGTTGGACCTGAATAGGGTGAGTTGAGTTAGGGCTGATGCTAAACATGCATGAGGAGGAAAAGGCCCAGAAACACTGTGAAGTGTCTCACTGAACTTCTAGATGGTAGAGTTGATGAAGTTCTAGAACCTAGGTGAGGTGCGGTGGGCGGAGGTCTGGAGCCGATGACCAAGAAAGAATTCTTGAGACATCTTTGGTGCAAAATGGTGGTTTATTAAAGCACAGGGACAGGACCCATGGGCAGGAAGAGCTGCTGCCCTGGGTTGTGAGGGATGGCAGGTTATGTACCTTGTGGTTGGGGAAGATGAGGGGAAGGGAGGTTTCAACAGAGCTTTCATATGCTAAAGAGGGCCTGCAAGGTGCCCTGATATCGGAGGCCTACTGGGTGGCCTTGCCCTTGTGGCTGGATCAATGTTGTTTTTAGGCCAGCCATTAACATCAAGATAGTTGGGAGGTTCTTGGTGGGATGTCATAATCAATTGTCTTTGTTAGTGAGGTTTAGGTTTAGAAGAGATTTAACTATATTTACATTCCCTTCTACCTCAGCCTCCTTCAGTTTTGTTTATGGTGGGGAGGGTGGCATTAGGGCTTGAGGAACGGAGTTATTTGCCTCTGGAAATTTGTGCTATTGATAAGGTCAGGGGTGTCTGAGGAATGCTACACATATTACTGAGGGGGATCGGATGGAGAGGGGGTGCAAGGTACCAGCTTTTCTTTGTCTTCAGCCAGCCTCCTGCTCCCTCATCATTCCCCCCTGAACAATTTTGACCCTTAAATCTTTAAGGTAGTTGAAGGCAGAAGGTCTCATCTTCTGTAACTTCTTCCTGCTGAATAGGGGTGTAGAGCTGTCCTTATCTACTCGGGTCAATATTGATCAGTGGAGGAACGTATAAGGGAGTTACAAAAGGTGGAGGCAGCTGAATTCACAGCGCTGACAGTGAAGAAATGTCTCTGTGCGTGGTCAGGATCATCTGTTGTCGTGAAGTCACTGCAGCAATGGAGTCTTGGCACCAAGTAGAGAAACACTGAACAAACCAACATATTAAGATTAATAAGGCGATAAGAATGAGAAGCCCAAAAAGGAGATTTTTAATTGTTGGCCATAGTCATCCTTCAAACCAGGAACTTAACCATTCACAGAGAGAGATTGAGAGAGAAGGATCTTGTAGAGCCTTAGTCTGGGCATTTGTATCTTTTATTAGTGTGACATTTTTGTGATGGTCTGGGATGTACATACAACATTCTGTTTGATAATTGCACATGTGCCACCCTGTGCTGCTGTCAGGACATCTAAGGCCATCCTATTTTCTGGACTGCCTTGTGTATTTGTGAGACTTTGGTATTAAGTAGGGAGATTAGTTGGAGTGGTGATAGTTTTAGTAAAGTGCCCATGAATCCAGGCAAATCCTAAAGTACAGTGACCTATCCACCCAGGAGGAAACAGGGCCACAGGTTAGTTCCACATATCCAGTGGATTCCATTTGGAGCTAACCATCTAATGCCAGGTCGCCTTGCCCAGTCAGTAGCAAACCAGTCAGTAGCCTGGAATACTATTACTTGGGAACACATTTCTAATGATAGCCATCCTAGATATCGTGTGTTATTTGCCCAAGTATCATACGTATGATTTTTTTGTTCCCAGCAGAAAACTACCTTTTGACTGAGCTGTCCAATGGGTGTGGGTATGAACCACAAATATGTATCCCAGATTTGATATATGCCATCCTCAGTATAGCGAGAAGGAGGGTTTTGTAACTTAGGCCCATATTTGATTGGGGAGTTATGGCTCCCCTTTCCTTCCAAATAGCTCCATGGGCATGTAGTACCAGGAAGGCATATTTGGAGCCAGTGTTAATGTTTATTTTTAGGCTTTGGCAATTGCAAAGTGCTAGTGAGCACTATGGCATATCTAGCTTTTCTTCTTCTTTCTATGAAAGCTACTGTCATCAGTAAACCAACTGTCATTTATATTTTTAAGAGGAGCATCTTAAATCTGGCCAACTAGAGTAAGCAAGATCAGTAACCTCTGAACAGTTTTGCTCTATCGAGAAAGAAGTACAGTGGTCAGGTTCAGGCATATGGGTAACTAGGTTTAAAGTTTGACAAGTTTTAAGTATTATTTCTGGCATATCTGTAAGTATAGCACAGTATTTAATAAGTTGGCCTCCATCATCCATTGGTGGCCTTTGGCTTCTAAAACAAATATGGACCTAATGTGAAGTCATTACAGTCAGGGACTGTCCCATAGTGAGCTTTGAGGCTCTTTTTATGAGGAGGGCTGTTCTATGTTTAGCTAAAGCATCTATTTGCAACTGTACCTCAACAGAGGTGGCCTCTAGGATAAATATTACTAAAGGATGAAACCATTAAGAAGCCCTTCGAGTGGTCCAGCCTTAACAATATCCTGAATACAGAGGATCACTGGCAAGTGGGAGAACACTTGTCAAGAGATAAGGGGAGTACCCCATGCATCATCCAATCCTATCATAAAGAAAGTGGAGTCAACCATTATCTCCACAAGTCCATGGTTAATCCTATGGAGAGTGGTATGCTGGCTTTTAGGCAATTTCATTATCCCAGCCACACACAAGGTGATAGTTAAGTTATACAATTGTAGGGGAATCAATCCCATTTTTCCAGTTAAACAACTGTTAAACAACAGTTAAACAACAACTCATGTGCCGTGAGGTCTTGTTATTATCCCCACAAAATAAAAAAAGCAAGAAGATCATCTAAATGAGCTATTGTGTAACTTTTCTGAAGTTTACCTCAAATTGTTCAGCTTAGGTAAACAAACATTTAAAGACAATCAAATCTAGAATAACATGCATAAAGGTGTGTTACTAAAACATAATTTTTCTCTCTAAAATAACCCTCAATTCCAGAGATAGCCAAATCAGGATGAATTCACTTGAGAAATAAGTCCAGTTTTAACAAACTTGGCCTATTAGTTACATAAGCTCAGCAAGAACAGTTGAGTGTGATCATATAGATCTTTTAGAATCTGCTTTGCTGGAACTTCTTATAAGGAATCTCTAGGTTGAGCTTTTAGTAGCTTCTCCGGGCCAGAAGCCAACCCACGTACTTGCCATCAGGCATGCCTGCAATATCTGTCAATTTCGGCAAATGCCTCTTCCTGAGACTCTGCACCTACCAAGGAGTGACATTCTTTACTTACCTGGTGAAGCTGCTGGGAACTCTGTAAGCAAGGTATCAGGCCAACAGTCCCAAGGGGCTTTATGGCTCCAGGTTTCATAAAGTCAACCTTAATCCCTTAAAGCTGTCTAGTCATATCTGAGTCTATGCATGTCTTTCTCAAATATGACATTCCAAGCAAAGCCTTGGTGAAATAACCAGTTTCCAATGCTGTCCTGTTACAAGAAGAGCAGATTCTTATTGAACTTATGCAAATGACTGATTGCCATGGAAGAAAGAATACTTACTGAGACCTTTTGGCTTCAGAGGGTTCAGATAGAGAGAAAAGTTGAATGCCTTGATTTGTTTACAAATCAATACTTTTACATCTCTGTAAGTTACATATAACTTAAGAAAAAGTATCCCTAGTCTGGAAGAGCAAACATTAGAGAGAACCAGCAATGTTTAAAGTAAGACAAAATATTAAGTGATAGAACACTATAATCTTTTAGTTCATTTAGTCCCATGTTACTAAATCGGGTGAATGCAGCTTTAGTTAGTTTTGGAAATTCTTATCCATTTCAGTTTTAGGATTTTCAAGTATATCAAATATCTGTATTTGTCCTGAAAGTCCTTTATATGAATCTCCTTGAAGATAAGACTCATTTTACAAGAGAATTAAAATAATTATAAATGACAAAAACTCAAAATGGACATAGTTAGAGCTGATGAGATGAGAGTTTCCACTTTAGTTGGCAAGGAAATCAGGTTATTTTTGTGACACATAACATTGCCATAATTACAATATCAAGTGATGATCTCTCAAAACATTAAAACTCTAGGAAGTGCATAGAATCTCTAAAATAAGTATAGCATTTTCCCAAATGTAACCCAAGGTTTATCAATGGTTCAGTAGTACTTCATGAGCAACTTCACATATCAAGGAAAAGCCCAAGTTAAAGAGATTTACAACTTAAATCTTGTAACATTTGCTAAAATCTTATAAAGTTCTGAAGCACATGCCTAAATATAATTAGGGATGTTAAACACCTGATAAAACATAGAAACTGGGTTTTCTGAGCAGGCAAAGAGAAAACCATTTACATTCTCTTAACAGCAGATCAATTAATCTAAGAAAACTTTGTCCTTTTGAACAGAGACAATTTCAGTCTTATACCAATGTACCTTTAAAACCCATTCATTTAGTCCATCTTGACCATAGCTAAAATTCCTTTTCTGAAGATTTCCCTTCACACCTTCTACAACTTTGCTTTGCATTCAGGTTTTGTCCCAAGCCATTTCCTTCAAACAACCATTTCATTTAGGACAAAATGACCTTGTCTTACCCTCAAGAAAATGTATTCCCATTCCTTATATCTTTCTTACATATCATCTACTTTTCCAGGGTTGTTTCCCTTATTTCCATCAGTCTTAGTTATACCAAGCAGAACTTTGTATTCTTAGAAATACCTTAATCTCTAGTGAAGACTAAGTATTAACCAATTGTGAACTTGCAACAGAATTCTTCAGATGGAAAATGTATGAATCAGTTAAGCACAAAACATGTTTACCAACCGATTTAAATACTCTTAGTTTCTTTGCAGTAAGAAGTCAAAAGCACATACCTACATCCAGTAATTAACGACTTAGCATTTTATCCCGTTTGGTTAAGACCTAGATGTCATAATTTAATTCCATTTGTTATCCAAGCAAAACTTTAAATTTCCAGGTTACCAAAGACTTTGAAAGTTACTTCAGCAATTACCCATTAAAACTTTGAGACAGACAATTAACCATTAGTCATTTCTTTGCTAACAAATTTTAACAAATAACACAAGCTTATTTGACCTGCAGTAAGCTTCGAAGTTTCACATTTACTGTTGATAACTTAAAAGACAGGTCTATCTCAATTAAACCAACAAACTTAACTTAGTTCTGATACTGATTTACGTTCCACCTGGGTCCACTCCACTTTGAATGTTTACCTGAGACACGGGTGGGAAGGTCCGGAGTGGGGGGTGTTAGGTCCAGGGGGTGCTCTTCTTGCTCCTTGACAGTGAAGAGAGAAGGAGCCATGGTGCATGATCCAGAGGCTAGTCATGCAGGCCACAGGCACATTGGTGCAGAAAAAGGAAAAGGGGGAGATAGAAGAAACAAAGTGCTGCCAGGAGGCAGAGAAATGATTCCCGGTTTTAGAGCTCATAAGGCCCAACAGAGGAGCAGACGCCATGCTTTCCCACCAGCAAGGGGGGAGGCGTTAAGCAGTCCAAGTCGGGCCAGAGAACACAGGGAAACTGCCCCGAAACAAAGAGAGATTTGGCAGCTGCTGGGGAATATTCCTTACAGTCTCTGTCTCAAGTTAGACTAACCCCAGTTGGCTCCAGTTATAGCCATTAACATGGGAAGTGAGTAAGGGAGAAGCCCCACAGCTATTAGGAGAAACAGAGAGAAATAAAGTCAGAGTCCCCTTTGCTAGGGATGGCCCAGCAACCTGGGTTTACTAGAAGCTTTATTTACATAATTATCATCCAATATGTCAGGAGAAAGTTTACTAGCTGACTCATTTGGGCAAACACATTCTGCAAAAACCCCTTCGTCTGGGGTCCTGGTGTAGAGCAATGAAGGCCTAGGTATGATCAATGAAGGTCCTAGGTCCATTTGCCCTGTTTCCTGCATAGATCTAACTGATAGATCCCACTGAGGCCATGAATTGTTACAGGAGCTCAGTCCTTTCCTAAGTTTTGCAATCCAAATTATTTCCAGTGGGTTAAAAGGCACCCCAAGGTAGAGTCCTTGG
>NC_081569.1:49548210-49551719 GCF_022355385.1 Mustela nigripes | reverse complement strand
ACCCGAAGGCGAGAAAAAAAAAACAAAAAATGAAAAAGAAAAAAATTAAATTAACCGCAAGACTAAAAAAAATCACAGGGAAAAAGCCATGAGTTCCGTGCTTTGCTTTCTCCTCCTCTAGAATTCTGCTGCTCTCCTTGGTTTTGAAACTGCACTCTTTGGTAGTTGAACTTGGTCTCGGCTGGATTTCTTGTTGATCTTCTGGGGGAGGGGCCTGTTGTAGTGATTCTCAAGTGTCTTTGCCCCAGACGGAATTGCACTGCCCTTACCCGGAGCCGGGGTGAGTAATCCGCTTGGGTTTGCTTTCAGGAGCTTTTGTTCCCTGAGCGCTTTCCGTAGAGTTCCGGAGGACGGGAATACAAATTGCGGCCTCCTGGTCTCCGGCCCGGAGGAGCCGAGAGCCCAGGGCCGCACTCCTCAGTGCCTGCTCAGAGAACCGCGCCCAGTCACTCCCGTCTGCCTGACCTCCGGCCGCGCTCCGAGCTCACCGAGCCTGCGACCAGTTCAAGGTCACCCGGAGCTGCGAGCTTACTGTCGGCTCTGTCTCTGTAGCTGGCTTTCCCGTTCCAATACCCACAAGCTCTGCGACACTCAGACACCCCCGATCCTTCTGTGACCCTGTGGGACCTGAGGCCATGCTGACCCCGTGTGGGTTTTGCCCCGGGTAGCCTCTGGAGCGATGTCCCTCAGCGGAACAGACTTTCAAAAGTCCTGATTTTGTGCGTGGTTGCTCCGCCGCTTGCCTGGAGCCGGCCCCTCCTCCCGGGGTCTATCTTCCCGTCGCTTTGGATTCACTTCTCCGCCGGTCCTACCTTTCAGAAAGTGGTTGGTTTTCTGTTTCCAGAATTGCTGTTCTTCTTCTCTTCGATCTGCCGATAGATTTTCAGGTGTTCGCAATCTTTAGATAAGCTATCTAGCTGAAGTAGTCTCGGCCTGCTACTTCTCCGCCATCTTGACTCCTTCCCCTAATTCTTAGATTTTTAAAAAAGATTTTGTTTACTTATTTGTCAGAGAGAGAGAGCACACAAGCAGGGTGACAGGTAAACAGAGGGAGAAGAAGGCTCCCAGCTGAGCAGGAGCCAGGTGCAGGAGTTGATCAAAGGACCCTGGGATCATCACCTTAGGTGAAGGCAGACGGTTAATTGATTTAGTTACCATGGCATACCTTTTCATTTTTGCTCTCTCTTTGTTTGTTTGTTTTTAAGTGCAGCTTGACCTCAAGACCATGAGATCAAGACCTGCGCTGAGTTGAAGAGTCAGATGCTTAACTTACTATGCCACCCAGGCTCTCCTATATTTTATAGTTTTTTAATCCTTCTACTCAAATCTTGAAGAATCCTGGTTTTACCAGATAGTAGAATGTCCTAGGTCAACTATTGGTAAACTGAACTCAAACTTGTCTGTGCCCCATGTGCAGTAAGCCAACATGTGAGACATTGGTTTGAAGGCAAAGAAAGCTTTTTAATCATCAGAAGGGTGGCCCAACAAGAAGGCAGGGGATATTCCCAAAGTTGCTTTGCCCTGTTGAGACTAGGAACAGCTTACATATGTTTGGGGAAGAACGTGAACATTTGAGAGGAGTGTAAGGACTTTCTTGAAAGCTTATTGATGATGGAAGCATCCTGAAACAATCTGGAAATATGTATTCTGCCGGAAAATGAGGTGTCCCTGGGACATGAGACATCAGCTAATTTTAAGACAAATGTTATCATCTGTTTCCCATCAGATTCTTATCAATGTGTAAACAAATATCCTAAATTGGCCCTTCTTTTTTACATCTATAGGTTTCTTTCTTACCAAACTCCAACATGTCCATGCACCCAATAGGCAGTAGGTCAAATTCTGACACACTGGATTTAAAGCAAGGAAAGCTTTAGTCAAGAGGGTAGCCCAAGGAGGAAGCAGGGGATCCTTCCCAAAGCTGCCTTGCCCTGTTGAGCTTAGGGACAACTTACATACATGAAAGTAAGGTAAGAGATTTCCTGAAACTTGTTGGGGTGTTCTTGAAACAACTACAGATAAGCATTCTTGTGGACAATGAGGCATTATTTGGGATCTGGGATCAGCTACATCAAGACGGATGTTACTGTCTGGTTCCCGTTATGTTTTTACAATAGCTGGGTAGACTCGGAGTTGGAGTAAAATCACAAAGTTAATGATTGACCATGCATGGGGTTTAGAGGTAAGTAAATCTGAAGCACCTTGGTGGCTCAGTCAGTTGAACTTTGGACTCTTTCTTTCAGTTCAGGTATTATGTTGTGGGTGGTGGGATGAAGCCCTAAGCCAGCTACATGTTTGGTGGAGAGTCTACCTGAGGATTCTCTCCCTATGCCCCTCCACGCACTGTCTCTCTCTCTCTCTCATTCTCTCTCAAATAAATAAATAAATAAATAAATCTTTCAAAGAAAAAAGAGGTACATAAAAACAGAATTAAGTAGGGAACAAAACAAAACAACAGAGACCTAAATTAATAATAGTTTTGCTTATGCTTTCAAAACAGGTCCAGAAACCATATGTTCAGCCTGGTTTTCACACAGTTCCCTTTTTGGGATGATCTTACCATCCTCTTCACCTAACTTCTCCTTAATCCTCAGCTCTGGTGTTATGGCCTTCTCTCTACTGGCTCCTCATCTTCTCCTGGCACTTCCTTCACCACAGCCAGAGAGCTATTAACAGTTATTAACATAAAGTATATTTTTCTGTTCATCTGACTGTCAGATAAATAGCAGGAAAGCTGAGACAAAAATCCAGTTGAGGGGCACCTGGGTGGCTCAGTGGGTTAAGCCTCTACTTTTGGCTCAGGTCATGGTCTCAGGGTCCTGGGATCGAGACCCACATTGGGCTTTCTGCTCATCAGGAAGCCTGCTTCCCCCCCTCTCTCTGCCTGCCTCTCTGCCTACTTGTAATCTCTCTCTCTGTCAAATAAATAAAATCTTAAAAAAAAAAAAACACTTGAAATCGCTCCTAATCCAGATTTTTTTCCACTTCATCACAAGGAGAGTTTTGAAAATAACTGCTTTTGGTTATTCCCAAAAGTCAATTGTTGGGAGAAATATTAGAAATTTGGAAATGCATGCTGACAAAATGAGAGCTCTATCTGGATAATCTGGCTCCCTTGTTGTGCTGCGGTCTAACAACATCAAGAAAGGATACAAAGAGGTACACCTGGGTGGCTCAGTTGATTAAGCCGCTGCTTTCAGCTCAGGTCATGATCCTAGGGTCCTGGAATCGAGTCCCGCATCAGGCTCCTTGTCCAGCAGAGATCCTGCTTCTCTCTCTGCCTCTGCCTGCCACTCTGCCTACTTGTGCTTTCTCTCTGACAAATAAGTAAATAAAATATTTTTTTTTAAAAAAGAAGCATACAAGAAATTTACTTTCTCTCTTCCCAGACGTTTGAATCACTCTAATAAGTCAGAATATTAAAAATTTTCGGAATCATTTAGAACTCATTCACTCTTCCTCCCGGAAACGTCTTTCATGTTTTCCTTTTTTTTTTTTTTTTTTTTTTT
>NC_081569.1:49482712-49548110 GCF_022355385.1 Mustela nigripes | reverse complement strand
CCCCCCCGCAACCCTCAGTTTGTTTTGTGAGATTAAGAGTCACTTATGGTTTGTCTCCCTCCCAATCCCATCTTGTTTCATTTATTCTTCTCAGAATGGCTAAAATCAACAAGTCAGGAAATGACAGATGCTGGCGAGGATGCGGAGAAAGGGGAACCCTCCTACACTGTTGGTGGGAATGCAAGCTGGTGCAGCCACTCTGGAAAACAGCATGGAGGTTCCTCAAAATGTTGAAAATAGAACTACCCTATGACCCAGCAATTGCACTATTGGGTATTTACCCTAAAGATACAAATGTAGTGATCCAAAGGGGCACATGCACCCGTATGTTTATAGAAGCAATGTCCACAATAGCCAAACTATGGAAAGAACCTAGATGTCCATCAACAGATGAATGGATCAAGAAGATGTGGTATATATACACAATGGAATACTATACAGCCATCAAAAGAAATGAAATCTTGCCATTTGCAACAACGTGGATGGAACTAGAGCGTATCATGCTTAGCGAAATAAGTCAAGCAGAGAAAGACAACTATCATATGATCTCCCTGATATGAGGAAGTGGTCATGTTTTCCTTTTAATAAAGGACTTAAACTGCAGGTATCTAAAATATCTGAGAAGCCTATGTTAAGGTTCTTGGTGGGAGATTTTTTTCCCTCCTACCTTCTTTCAATTCTTCAGTTTATAAGCATGCACACACATTACTATCCTCATAACTCTCTCAAATACTAGTGCCCACATCCATGACCACAACACAGAACCCCTTATCTCATTTATTCCAGAGAGAATGATCTTTTTCAGTTCGCATGCCCCTTCCATCTACCTTTGACTGTTTTATTTATTTATTTCTGTTTTCTTTTCTTTTCTTTTTTTTTATTATTAACATGTAATGTATTACTTGTTTCAGTGGTACAGATTATTCATCAGTCTTACACAAGACACAGCACTCCCCACAACACATACTTGCCCCAATGTCTATCACCCAGCCACCCCATCTCTCCCACCCCCTCCACTCCAACAATCCTCAGTTTGTTTCCTGGTTTTCAGAGTCTCTTATGGTTTGCATCCCTATCTGGTTTCATATTGTTTCATTTTTTTCTTCTTTCCACCTTTGATCCTCTGCCTTGTTTCTCAAATTCCATGTATCAGTGAGATCATATTATTGTCTTTCTCTGACTAACTTAGTTTGCTTAGCATAGTACCCTCTGGTTCTAGCTACATCATTCCAATTGGCAAGATTTCATTTTTTGGTGTCTGGGCTCTTTCCATAGTTTGGCTATTGTGGACATTGCTGTTATAAACACTGGGGTGCAGGTGCCCCTTCAGATCACACCATTTGTATTTTTGCAGTAAATACCCAGTAGTGCAATTGCTGGGTCATAGGGTAGCTCTATTTTCAACGTTTTGAGGAATCTCCATACTGTTTTCCCAAGTGGCTGCACCAGGTTGCATTCCCACCAACAGTGTAAGAGGATTCCCCTTTCTCCACATTCTTGCCAACACCTGTTGTTTCCTGATTTGTTAATTTTAGCCTATCTGATTGGTGAGGTTGTATCTCATTGTGGTTTTGATTTGTATTTCCCTGATGCCAACCAATGTTGAGCACTTTTTCATGCCATTGGGTGTCTTCTTTGTAGAAATGTCTGTTCATGTCTTCTGCCCATTTATTGACTGGATTATTTGTTCCCTGTGTATTGAGTTTGATAATTTTCTTATAGACCTTGGATACCAGCCCTTTATCTATAATGTCACTTGCAAATATCTTCGTCCATCCCGTGGGTTGCCACTTAGTTTTGTTGACTGTTTCCATTGCTGTGCAAAAGCTTTTTATCTTGATAAAGTCCCAAAGGTTCATTTTTGCTTTTGTTTATCTTGCCTTCAGAGACATGCCTTAAAAGAGGTTGTTGTGGCCAGCGTTGAAGAAGTTACTGCCTATGTTTTCCTCCAGGATTTTGATGGATTCCTGTCTTGCATGTAGGTCTTTCATCCATTTTGAGTTTATTATTATATATGGTATAAGAGAATTGTCCAGGTTCATTCTTCTGCGTGTGGGTGTCCAATTTCCCAGCACCATTTATTGAAGAGACTCTCTTTTTTCTGTTGGATAGTCTTTTCTGATTTGCTGAAAATTAGTTGCCCACAGAGTGGAGAGTCCATTTCTGGGGTCTCTATTCTGTTCCACTTATCTATGTGTCTATTTTTTGTGCCAATACCATGTTGTCTTGATGATCACAGCTTTGTAATATAGCTTGAAGTAAGGCATTGAAGTGATGTGCCCAACTTTGGTTTTCTTTTTCAACAATCCCCTGGTGATTCAGGATCTGTTCTTGTTCCATTCAAATTTTACAATTGTTTATTCCAGTTCTGTGGAAAATGTCAATGGTGTTTTGATAGGGATTGCATTGAAAGTGTAAATTACTCTGGGAAGCATAGACATTTTCACAATGTTTGTTCTTCCAGTCTATGAGCCTGGAATGTTTTTCCATCTCTTCTTGTCTTCCTCAATTCCTTTCATAAGTGTTCGATAGTCTCTAGAGTATAGATCCTTTGCCTCTTTGGTTAGGTTTATTTCTAGGTATCTGATGGTCTTTGGTGTTATTATAAATGGAAGTGATCCCTTTATTTCTCTTTCTTCAATCACATTTGTTAGTGTATAGAAATGCAACTGATTTCTGTGCATTGATTTTGTATCCTGCCATGTTGCTGAATTGCTGTATGAGTTCTAGTAATTTGGGGTAGAGTCTTTTGGGTTTTCCAAATAAAGTTTCAGGTCATCTGCGAGGAGAGAGAGCTTGATTTCTTCTTTGCCAATTGGAATGCCTTCTATTTCTTTTTGTTGTCTGATTACTGAGTCTAGGCCTTCTAGAACTATGTTGAACAAAAGAGGTGAGAATGGGCATCCCTGTCATGTTCCTGACCTTAGGGGAAAAGCTCTCAGTTTTTTTCCCAAGAGAATGACATTTGCTGTGGGCTATTTGTAGATGGATTTTATGATATTGAGGTGTGTTCCCCCTCCCTATGACTATTTTAAACAAATTGGGGAATAGAGATGTATGCAGACACTAACTGCAAAGGAAATGAAGTGTGTGTGTGTGTGTGTGTGTGTGTGTGTGTGTGTTAAATTGAGATTATTTGAGTTAGATCAGATGCAGAAAGACATTTTTTAAAAGTTAATTTGGTATAGGTTGAAATGGCGCCTCCTCCTACTTCCCCACCATCTTGTCTCTCGTCATCAAGATCAAAAGCTTCTGCACAGCAAAGGAAACAGTCAACGAAACAAAGAGGCAACCTGCGGAATGGGAGAAGATATTTGCAAATGACAGTATAGACAAAAGGTTGATATCCAGAATCTATAAAGAACTCAAACTCAACTCACACAAAACAGACAATCATATCAAAAAATGGGCAGAAGATAAGAACAGACACTTCTTCAATGAAGACATGCAAATGGCTATCAGACACATGAAAAAATGTTCATCATCACTAGCCATCAGGGAGATTCAAATTAAAACCACGTTGGGATACCACCTTACACCAGTTAGAATGGCCAAAATTAGTAAGACAGGAAACAACATGTGCTGGAGAGGATGTGGAGAAAGGGGAACCCTCTTACACTTTTGCTGGGAATGCAAGTTGGTGCAGCCACTTTGGGAAAACAGTGTGGGGATTTCTCAAGAAATTAAAAAGAGAACTTCCCTATGACCCTGCAAATGCACTACTGGGTATTTACCCCAAAGATACAGATGTAATGAAAAGAAGGGCCATCTGTACCCCAATGTTTATAGCAGCAATGGCCACGGTCGCCAAACTGTGGAAAGAACTGAGATGCCCTTCAACGGACGAATGGATAAGGAAGATGTGGTCCATATACACTATGGAGTATTATGCCTCCATCAGAAAGGATGAATACCCAACTTTTGTATCAACATGGATGGGACTGGAGGAGATTATGCTGAGTGAAATAAGTCAAGCAGAGACAGTCAATTATCATATGGTTTCACTTATTTGTGGAGCATAACAAATAGCATGGAGGACAAGAGGAGATGGAGAGGAGAAGGGAGTTGGGGGAAATTGGAAGGGGAGGTGAATCATGAGAGACTATGGACTCTGAAAAACAATCTGAGGGTTTTGAAGGGGTAGCGGGTGGGAGGTTGGGGGAACCAGGTGGTGGGTATTATAGAGGGCACAGATTGCATGGAGCACTGGGTATGGTGCAAAAACAATGAATACTGTTACGCTGAAAAGAAATAAAAAATTAAAAAAAATTAATTTGGTATACATATACATTGTGAAATTCTCCCTACAAATCTATTACTTATTAACAAATAACTGATTAACAAATCTGTCACTTGACATAGGGAATCTTTGTGTGTGTGGTAAGAACACTGAGGATTTATCAGAACAGATTTCAAGACTATAGTACTGTATTGCCACTTGTTAAGAAAATTTAACTGAGCAAATTGTTTTTAAATAACTTTCTTTTTCTGAAGTTCTTCTTCTTCTTCTTCTTCTTTTTTTTTTTTTTAAAGTAATCCAAACACCCAAGTGGGTCTCAAAACGACAACCTGAGATCAAGAGTCACATGCTCCTCTGACTGAGCCAGCCAGGGGCTTTTTAACTAGGTAAATTTTTAAGATCTTAACTGGCTTTATTCAATGATTCATGGATCAAGCAGCATCCAATTCAGCAGAGAGAAAGGAGCTCCAAGGAGCTGTACAAAATGAAAGACATTAATAGGCAGGAGGAAGCAGGAAGGATGCTATACTAGGCAAAAATGCAGTTCAGTTTTTGCAAAGTTACTTTCCTTTAGGGAATGGCAGGGATCTATCTATCAGGCAGATTAACTAGTGCTGAAAAAGCAGGTCCTGCCTTCTGGGAGAGTCAAAACTGTAGTTAAGTCTCAATTTGGTGATGTGGGGCTTAGCACAAGGAATTCCATTGTGAAGTTTTACATTCCTGTAGTCACTATGCTACACATCAGATCTCCATAATTTATTCAGTTGCCAAACTGAAATTTGACCAACATTTCCCATTTCCCCTACCACCAAGCCCTAGAAACCACCACTGTACTCTGCTTCTAGGAGTCTGACTACTGTAGATTCCACATATAAGTGAGATCAGACAGTATTTTTCTTTCAATGTCTGACTTATTTCACTCAACATAATGTCCACCAGGTCCATCCATGTTGTCCAAAATCACAGGACTTCCTTCCCTTTAAAGGCTGAATAACATTCCATTGTATGTTTATACCATGTTTTCTTTAGCCATTCACCATCACAAACCATTAAGGAAGTGCAGGTCAAAACTGCAATGAAGTGTCACCACACATCAGATAAAGGATGGTTATCTTTAAAAAAAAAAAAAGATAAGAAGTGGTGTAAGTGTATCATTATGTGCCTGACAAAAAGCTTTTGATTGCCAAGGCATCCATTTGTTTCAAAGGCATCCATCTCAAATACACACATTGCTGGCTGTACAGCTAGCTAAGAGCAATGCCATCCCACCCATGATGCACCCCCTTTGGCTCTGGGTGACCTAGATAACTGACCATTTGTGTGACCCCCCTTTTCCTTTCCCATGCTTTCATTCCCACTCTTATGTTTTAAATTTACCAATGAAAAGTGAAACCTCAAAATCCTGGGGATCCCACCCTTGACTCCAATAAAGGCAGAGCCCCAAGTCTCTGCACTTGCACTCTTTCTCTACTCAAGACCTCACTGTGTGACTTTGGCTGTTCCATGTACCTCCCCCCAAAATGAGGCTTATAAGCCTCACTTTTTCAAAGCTCGCTGAGGGTTGTTGCTGAGGTGTATCTTGCAATCAACCTAAGAGCAACAAGGGCTGATTAACAAATCTATCACAAGATCTATCAGCCACAAGATCAGCTCAGGATGGGAAAACGAACAGTGAAGGCAATGTACATGCCCTAGTTGATGGCATCACTCTTTAATACTTGAGGCTAACACAAGACAGTGAGGATATGGAGAAAAGAGAACCTTGGTATGCTACTGGTGGAAATGAAATTGGTGCCGATATTACGGAAAACTGTATGGAGATTCCTCCAAAAATTAAACATAGAAGTATTGGGGCACCTGGGTGGTTCAGTCAGTTAAGTGTCTGTCTCTTGATTTTGACTCAGATTATGTTCTCAGGGTTGGGAGATCAAGCCCCATATTGAACTCTGTGCTCATTTGGGAGTTTGCTTGCAATTCTTCCTCTCTCTCACTCTCTTGCTATGCCTCTCCCCAACCCCCAAACAAATATACAAATCTTTAAAAATATTGAACTACCATATGATCCAGCAATCCCACTTCAGGGGGTTTATACAAAGGAACAATAAGTTAGTAATAATAATAATAATAATAATAAATAAGTTGTATTTATTTAAGTCAACTCTACATCCAATGTGGGGCTTGAACACACATCCCCATTATCAAGTGTTGCATACTCTCACGAATAAGCCAGTCAGGTGCCCCCAGAACTGAAGGAATTTTTAAATCTCAGTGGCAGGTTAGTGAAAATAAAGATGTTAATTTTTTTCCCTCCCCGTGAAAATAATGGAAACCTGGTTTAGAATGGCTGTGGTGGCCAGCAGGGGGCGCTCTCATGCCTTATCTCTCATAGGATTTACAGATCCAACAGGAAAAAACTACTTTGCAAGGCAAACTACTTTATCAGTCCAGCAGGAAGATAGGCTTCCCCACCCTGCTCTGAACTGTCCAGCCAACTGAGTCTGTCACAACCCAACCAAAGCAAAGCTACCACACTTACAACTTCCTGCTTGCTCCAACGGACTTTCTGTTTAAAACAGCCTTCCAAATGTCTTCCTTTCCTCTGGAAAAAAGTGTTCCTCTTTGTTCAGGCACTTGCCTACACTTCTGCTGTAACCTGCTTGTCCCTGATTGCAGTTCTCTGCTATTCCTGAATAAGCACATTTTTGTAGGTAAAATACCTGGTAGCTTATTTTTTGAGGTTAATACTCTGTACTGGTTTATGCCTCTACCAATTCCTTCCATGGAGTCTTGGAAGCCCGTGATTTCCAGATTCAGACATCCTAAGACATTATTAGAGTCTCCATGAGGACATTTATCTATTATTATGGTTTTGAGAAACTGTTGTACCAAAACACTGAAAAAATTGAATGATGGTTAACAAAAGGAAATATCAAAGAATTAATAGAAAGGAGTTAAATCAAGGTAAATGTTTAAGAAAGGATAGAAGTTACAAATGATTTTAAATTTATATTTAAGGGATAATATCTCTTTAGGAACTCAAATTAGAAGCCACAGCCCAAGCAGTGTCTGTTACAGAAGCTGGTAGACAGACTTCAAGGAAGGAGGCCCACTAAACAGCTCTCAGAAACAAGGGTTAACTGACTTGCCTGGGCTGCTTTGGTAGTTGATTTCTGCAGAGATAAAGGGATATGTTCCTACAGTCAGTTTAGGGTGCTTCCTAATGACTTCATTTCAAAGAAGCCTTAGTGCTTACGGCTGAGCTCATAGTTGAATGTTGGATGTCTGCTTTGGGTTCACAATAATTTGTCTTCTACATCAAAAGTAGAATATCACACTTATTTCAGAAACACTGGGTTAACCAGTTAAAACTGACAGTGACTGGAGTAGAGCAACATTATGATGATATTATAAATAATATAGATCAACATTAACACTTTATTGTTTACAAAACTACACCCACATGCATTGCTTCCTTCGATTCTCAAAATTCCTGGCTGAGGTCCTATAACACACTGTGAAATAGGATGCCTTGGACACCTGTGGACCTCTCTCTGAGCTTGCCCCTTCACAGGTCAGCCCTCCTAGCTTCTCCCTGCTGCCTCTCTCTGCACTCACAGTCACTACCTGATTTAGGTCTTCAGTGGCTCCTATGAACTTGTTAGGAAGGGCTATGGATATATGGCCATGCGATGGCCATCTTAATTTTTCTCAGAGTCGTCTTTCCAGTCCTCCAAACCTATGTGTCCAGAATTCCTATCTTTTTACTCTCCTCCTTCACCCCAAAATACCAGAGGGTAGTTAGACTTATGGATCGAGATCTGAGACGACCTGTAGAGAGCAAGATGGAGTCCCTCATGTCAAGTGGGACCCTGTGTCATGGCTGGTCTAAGCCATGACACAGTTGTTAAATGTACTGGAGCTAGCAGAAATTCCCTGGGACCAGTGTCAGCTGACATCCCAGAACTAATAAGGAGCAGAACCAAAAAAGGTCTGCAGGGGCCTGAAACCAATTCAGTCCCTTTAGAAAGAGAAGGATTAGACAGCAAACTGTCAGACTCTTCAGACCTTACCTCTCTATGTCAGAGACCACCTAAAAAGGCAACTGCCTCCAAAGGCTCTACTCTGTTAATCTCCAGACAGAGCTGAGGTCCTTCCCTGCTGGAACATAGGAATCAGTGAGTGCCCAGAGCCAACCAGGACCTGACCAAGGCCTTATCTCAGCTGTGCGCCCACAGACTGACTTCGAGTTTGGTTCGTTACCTTACTACATCCTTCTGATATCTGTTTTCTGCTGTGGTTTGTCTTATGTCCTGCTCTGTGTGCTGTATAAGAAGCCAACATGAATCACATGGTGAAAAGCAATTGAATTGGGAACCCTGAACCTGCTTTCTAATTGTGAGTTAACTTTGCTTTATGTTTGACTAAAGCTGACATTGTGGAAAGACAAAACTAATGTGAACTCCTTCATAACGTGGTCATGATATAGCCCCCAGTCAGTCTATCAGCATATGAGTCCCTGTTATTCAAGGAATGCTTGACTTGAGCTTGGTTTTGAGGTGCACCAGAGATTTTGTATAGAAACACCAATGAGTCTCTATAAATGCCAGTATTTCTCTTTCTAATCCTGATGACATATTTCCCATTTAAAGAGAGAATCAAGAGACTATACACCAGAATGGCAGATATGCTTTGAAGAGAAGTTCTGGGCATAAACTTAACATTCTGACTAAAAAGCAGAAAAAAATAATTTCCCTCTGCCCCCTGTCAAAGGTGAAATAAAGTCACTTATGGGATATTTGGCTAGCTCAGTTGGTAGAGCAGGTGACGCTGATCCTAGGGTCATGTTAGGGATAGAGTTTACACCAAAATAAAAATAAACAAGGTTACTTATGTCGTGGGGGTTTAAAATGGAGCATGGAGATCATTAAGGAGGTAGCCTTTATGCACACCCTCACCGGGTGGCATCATGAAATTTGAACTGGTCTAAACCATAAAGACTCTAAGGCTATACAGAACACCTGCATCTTGCTACAGTATCTATTGGACTTTGCATTGTGATTGCCTTTGCAACCAATTGTGTTTATTCAAGATTAGTTTTCTGGTACCAACCCAATCAAACTTCTTTGGAACCAATGTATAAAAGCATTCTCTTAGGCACCTGGTTGGCTCAGATTATGTTTCCAGAAAACCAGAATAGAGCTCTGCATCAGGCTCAGCAGGCATATAAAAGTCTAAAGAGAGAGGAAAGAAAGAATGTATAGACAAGTCTCATGGGCTTCTCCCTTCTGCGCTCTCTTATCCACACAGTCCTCATTTTTCCTATGATGATGATTATTATTATTTTTAAATTCTGTCTCCTCCCACTTTCTATTAAACCATTCAGGTTTCCACACACGCCCCTTCCCCAAAACTCCTTCTCGCAAGGTTACCAATGATTTTCATGTTGCTAAGTTTTTTGTTTTTAACATTTTTATTTATTTGAGAGACAAGAGTGTGAGAGTGGAGAGCTCAGAGGGAGAGCAGACTCACTGCTAAGCAGGGAGCCTGATGCGGGACTTGATCCCAGGATTCCAGGACCATGACCTGAGCCGAAGGCAGTTGCCCAACCAACTGAGCCACCCAGGCACCCCTTTTCTTATTATTAACATCTTGCATTACTGTAATAATTTTGTGACAATTGCTGAGCCAATATTTATTATTAACTGAAGTCCACAGTTTTAAAAAAAATTTACATATTTATTTGACAGAGAAAGAAGATGAGAGAGCAAAAGCAGGGGGAGTGGCAGAAGGGGAGGGAGAATTAGGCTCTCCACTGAGCATGGAGCCCAACATGGGGCTCCATCCCAGGACTCTGATATCATGACATCAACAGGAGGCAGACACTTAAGTGACTGAGACACCCAGGTGTCCTAAAGTCCACAATTTAATTAGCATTAATTTATTGCATTCAATAGCTCTAGGGGTTTTGACAATGCATAATGTCATTATAGGAGAGGAAAGCATTTTCCTCAGCTCTCTTATGGTCTCTGGTTGGGTCTGAAAATTGAACTGACAGAGATGAATAGGAGAAAAGCATACAAATTTGATTAAATTTTCACATGTATGTGGGAGCCTTCGCAAGAGAATGAAGACCCGAAGAAATGACCAGAACAGGAAGCTTTTAAACCTTTTAGACAAAGAAACAATATATTTGTGAAGAATTGACCAGATAAAGGGTTTGATGTGTGGCTAGTAAATGGTGAAGAAGTAACTAGAAAGAAATGGATTAGTTTTGCAAGGTTTGTTTGCAGGCTGCTCTGGTACCACCTCTAACTGGTAAGATATGATCATCAGGAAAAGAATTTATTTTCTGCCTTTAGTCAAAAAAGGGAGAGTCCTTTCTGCATTTTGATTCTTGAGTGCCTTTAGTGCTAAATAATTGTTATGTCAAAGAGAAATATTTTGGTTTGACATAGTCTTCTTTCTTTCAGCTTGGACAAGGAATATGTCCTTTTTAAAATTTTATTTATTTATTTATTTTTTAAATTTTTTTTATTTTTTAAAGATTTTATTTATTTATTTGACAGACAGAGATCACAAGTAGGCAGAGAGGCAGGCAGAGAGAGAGAGAAAGGGAAGCAGGCTCCCTGCGGAACAGAGAGCCCGATGCGGGGCTCGATCCCAGGACGCTGAGATCATGACCTGAGCCGAAGGCAGCGGCTTAACCCACTGAGTCACCCAGGCACCCCCCTTTTTTTTTATTTATTTAAAAAATATTTTATTTATTTATTTGACAGAGATCACTGTTGGGCTGGCAGGAAGGGCTACTAAAGATGGCGAAAGGTTCCTGCCACAAAACCTAAGCTCGGACAGGAGAACAAAGGCCCAAGCAGGAATCTGAGACCCCCGCCCTGGGCTTCTGTGGACCAATGGGATCCCGATGAGCAGGCGGGATATCCAAATAAGGGAAACTTGCCAGAAGACCCCTGAGCTTTCCCCAAGACCCCTTAAAAGCCCCCTCCTCCCTGCCTTGGGCGCGACTTCCGCCACTCTGCTTTCCAGAGTCCCCGAACCTTGCCCGAGGGTGCCCACCTCCTCCTGGCGCAACTTTCCTGGCTCCCCTTCTCCTGAGTCCTGAAACTTCACCGGAGAGCGTTTTTAATAAACCTTGCCTTACACCCACTTCGCCTGGTGTTGTGTTTATTTCGTTGGAAAACTTTACAATCACAAGTAGGCAGAGAGTCAGGCAGAGAGAGAGGAGGAAGCAGGCTCCCCGCTGAGCAGAGAGCCCAATGCGGGGCTTGATCCCAAAACCCTGGGATCATGACCTGAGCCAAAGGCAGAGGCTTAAACCACTGAGCCACCCAGGCGCCCCCCTTCTTTTTTTAAAAATATTTTTTCTTTAATTTCTTTCATCGCAGTTTTGCAGTTTTCCTTATATTGATCTTGTTCACTTTTTAGTAGATTTATGTCGATATTTTCATTTTTTTTTGGAGCTGTTGTAAATTTTTTTCAAATTTCAATCACTCATTGCTGGTATCTAAGAAAGCAATCGATTTTTGTATATTAACCTTGAATATTATGGTTTTTCTCTAAAAAGACATCATTTTTATCCTGTAGATAATTGAAGGCACTAAAAGCAAGAGTGTTCTACTATTCTATTTATGCTCAGGGAGTATTAACCCGAAAGGGATACGTAGAACACATTGGAAGAAAAAGAGGCTAGAGGCAGGGAGACCCTTTGGGAGGCTTTTCTGAGAAACTACACATTTCCAAATAAGGGGTTTATGGTACCAATGGAAAAGTAAGAAAAGTTTTGAGAGGCTAACACCCTAATTTGGCCCTTCTCCTTCATGCCTATGGGTGTCTTTCTTACCAAACTCCAACTTGTCCATGTACCCAATATGCAGTAAGCCACATTCTGAGACACTGGATTTAAAGCAAAGAAAGCTTTAGAGTCAAGAGGGCAGCCCAAGGAGAAAACAGGGGATCATTCCCAAAGATGCCTTGCTCTGTTGAGCGTAGAGGCAACTTACATGCATGAAAGGTAGATAAGGTGTTTTTTGAAACTAGTTGGGAGGTCCTTGAAACAATCTGGTTGTACTCATTCTTGTGCACACTGGGGTACTCTTTGGGACCTGGGATCCCATACATCAAAACAAATGTTACTATCTGGTTCCTGTTATGTTTCTACCCTCAGTGGGTAAACACAGAGTAAGAGTGAAAAGACAAAGATAATGACTAATCCTGCATGAGGTTAAGAGATAAGGGAAACAGGGGTACATGGTTGGCTCATTCAGTTGAGCCTCTGACCCTTGGTTTCAGCTCAGGTCATAATCTCATGGGTGGTGAGATTGAGGCCTGATCTGGCTAAGTGGTAGGTGGGGAGTCTACCTGGGGATTCTCTCCCTTTGCCCTTCCATTCGCTTGTACTCTGTCTCTCTCTTGTTCTCTCTCCAAATAAATAAATAATTTTTTAACAAAAAAAGATACATGAAATGTATTTAAGTAGGGAACAAAACAATATAGAGTTAAGTTAATAATGCAACTAATACACTATAGATTGCTTATGCTTTCAAAATGGGTCTAGAAGCCAAGGAACTTGCCTTGTCTTCACACACAGCTCCCTCTTTGGGATGACCTTACCATCCTCTTCCCTAATTTCTACTTAATCCTCAAAACCCAGTTCATGTGTTGTGACCTTCTCTCTGTCAGCTCCTCACAGCCCCCTGGCACTCTTCCACCACAGACGCTAGAGCTATTGACAGTTCTTATATATAATGTATTTCCCTGTTTAAGTGAGTGACCATCTCTTTCATTAGGTCATGATCTCCTGAATCTCAGTATCTGGCCCAATAAATGGACACATAAATGAATAATTCATTCAAATCTGTTGTTGGAACTTACCAATGTTGTTGGAACATTACCAAGTACATGGTAACAATTCTATCAAATTTACATCCTGCATTTTCTCCTAAAAGATTGAAATCATAGAGCTTCAAAATACTGAAGCTTCTATCTAGAAGGAAGCACTCAACCCATATCAAAAGGAAATTGTTTCCTCACACTTCTTTGAGGAGTAATCACTTCTCCTTTGTTCCTTTAAGTAGGCTTGCTCTTCCTGCATCTGCAGGGCTACTGGCTTTAAACAGTGAGTTGGAGGGTGTGCACAAGAAAGGCATCTTCCAAGCCCTGGGTTTCCCTTTCCTCTTTCCTAGGGCTCAGAGCCCTTCCCTGCTGCACACAGGCCACGCTTGCATACCTGGCAGAGGAACAGCAGACAAAAGCCTCTGAGCCTGGGACTAACCACAGCCTCTGTCCTCAGCAGGAGCCCCAGCACAGAAACCTGGTAAGAGGAGAAGTCTGGGGGAGAGTAAAGTCCTGATGATGACCGGAAGGTTCAGGTGATGTAGATGGAGGAGAAATATTCCAGGAGGGAGGAGGGAAGAGACAAGGTTCTGGACCAGGAGGTATAAGACAAAGACAAGAATGGAATCTGCCACTTAGAATAAAAGTCATCTTTTTTTTTTTTTTTAGATTTTATTTATTTATTTGACAGACAGAGGTTACAAATAGCCTGAGAGGCAGGCGGGGGAGGGGGGAAGCAGGCAGAGAGAGAGGAGGAAGCATGCTCCCCACTGAGCAGAGAGCCTGATTAGAGGCTTGATCCCAGGGCCTGGGATCATGACCTGAACCAAAGGCAGAGGCTTTAACCCACTGAGCTACCCAGGCACCCCAGAGGAAAAGTCATCTTATCACATTCCTCCTCCCTGGGCTTCACATCATTCCTAGAATTGTGAGATGCATGTCAGAGAGAAGATGGTTTAAAGAACAGAAAAAAGACCAATGAAATCTTAAAAGGCACACTAAGGATCTAATGGTTAAGTTATGATAATAACTTAACTAACTAATTAACTTAACAACTAAATAGTTGTGAATGATAATTTTGCTCTTATGGCTTCTACTACTATCATTCTCTCCATTTCCTCTCTCTTCCTACACAGAAGAGATGATGCTGGATCTTCTGGGACCCTTTCCTCTCCTTCTGGTGCTGCTGGGATCATGGGGGCCAGTGCCACTTGCTGCTAGGCCTCAAAATGTCACCAGGGTTCAATGGTTTGAAATTCAGCATATAAGAGCAGGTCCTGTCCAATGCAAGATGGAAATGAGTCGTGTCAATAATTATACTCGGCACTGTAAGCCTAAAAACACCTTTCTGCACTCCTCCCTCCAGAACGTGGCTGCTACTTGTCTTTTGACCAACATGACCTGCAGGAATGGCCAGAATAACTGCTACAAGAGCGCAAATCGTATTAGTATGACTTACTGCAGTTGTCCTCCAGGGCCATATCCCAACTGCAACTACAATACTACTCTCCAGAACCGGTTCTATGTTGTTGGCTGTGAACGTCATCAATGGGGCTTCCCTCCCAATCAACTGCTTCCTGTGCACTTAGATAGAACCATTCCCCTGGTTCACTTACACTTTGATTAAGGCCAAAGTCCCTCTTACAATGCAGGTTCTCTTGATGATCCGTTCTGCCTTTTCTTTTCCTTTGTTGATTCCCATGTTTCCCATGAAAGAAAGAAGGTGCGGAGTGAGAAAATTAGAGGGCCAAGATGCAAGATCAGGATTGGGGACAAAAAACAAATAGGATTCTTTCTTGCTTTGGAGCTCTGCGTGTTTCTAAGGAAGGCCATAGGGAAGAAAGCAAAGAAAGACCCAGGCCCCCTATTTTTAATCTTGAAACTTCTGCCAAGCTTTGCGATATTGTGTTCACAACAATAAAATCATTTTCTCCTGCACTGTAATGACCTTGAGTGTGTGTGTCTGGGATCTTGGTCATGTCATTGTCAGCCTGGGGCCATCTGGATTGTTGTATTCACCAGCATTCTCAGGAGAGCTGTTTGGGCCCAGGTGTCCTTTGAGGTTATTGAGCAACACAAGGCTGCTGCCACTTCTCCCACCCCTGTGTCTTTTGGACTTTGGAGCAAGAATGTTCTCCATCCCTTCAAACTCTGGCTCAAGGCTTTTACATATTTCCTTAGAAGCCATGGTCTATGTTTAGTTGGAGGTGGAATGGATACCTCATTGAGTCTGCATAGTCCTTCACACACAGGTTCTAAGCCTAAAAACCAATGCATACTACATATTTTCTGTTGGTTTCCATATTTCATCAGATACTGTCTGAAATATAACCACTAGTAGGAATAACAATCCACTGTAGCTTTAGAGTCACTTCTCCCATGATCTATTGGAATGCATGAAAGAAAGAATAGATCAAGAAAAAAAGAAAAGTGCTGGGGAACTGAAAACATTCTTCCCTTACCTAAATACTCAACTATGAACTAATGGTGTTTTGGAACAGGCAGTTGATTTAGATCCTGAAGACAGGGAGTAAATATGTGGTTTGGGGCACCTGGGTGGCTTATTGGTTAAACAGGTAAGCCTCCGCTTTACTCAGGTCTTGATCTCTGGGTTTGCACCCATTAGGCTTGATGCTCAGAGGGGATCCTGCTTCTCCCTCTCCCTCTGGCCCTCTTCCCCCCTTGTGCTTGCTCTCCCTTTCTCTCAAATAAATAATAAAATCTTAAAAAAAGAATTTGGCTGGGATGAGAAATTAATTCCTGTGCTTGCATAACAGAGGAACTCTAGCCCAATTAGAAGGAAGGAGGGAAAGCTAGTGTATAAATATGTGGTTTGTAAAAGCTATCCTGTCTTGAGGAACTACAGTAAGGAGCAGAGGATGGAGACAGCAGATTTGAAGTTTTTTATTTATTTAGGACTTATTTTTATTTTAGAGGGAGAGAGAGTGGGAGTAGGAGGGCAGGGGGAAGGAAGAGACAATTGCAAGATGACTCCACATTGAGCCCAGTGCCTTACTCAGTATTCAGTCTCACAACTCTGAGATCAAGGCCTGAGCCAAAACCGAGATTAGTTGGTGGCTTAACTGACTGTGCCACCAAGGCACTTCAGATCTGAAATTTTTGAACTGAATTTACCTTGCAAGTACACTTTTTACAGTGATAAGGTAATTTATTAGTATAATAGACTGCTTGACTTCTTTCTCCGCTTGACTTATTTCGCTAAGCATGATACGCTCTAGTTCCATCCATGTTGTCGCATAGACTGCAATGGAAGCTAGTAAGATCTGGGCAAATGAAGGCTGAAACAGTAGTTCTATGCCTTACTGAGGAGCTCAGAGGAGAGGGTATCTGAGCATGGCTTCGTAGGATGGTTAAGAAACCCAGCAGATGAGATTAGAAAGAATATTCTGAGCAAAGGAAATAATACCCATGAAAATGTCAAGGGTTAGACTAGAATTTGTTCTAAAAGGAAAACATGTGGCTATTATGGAAGCTTAAAAAAAATAAACCATTTCATTGAATAGACACATAAATAACTCATTTTATTCAGTTCATGGATTAATAATTAGGAAACCTGTAACATGGTAAAAATAGTTCAATTATGATCTTGGTTTATGGACCTTTCTATTCTCTACTAGACAAAATTCATTTGCAATGTGGTGAAAAGGACATATCTGGGCTCTTATCAGTTTGAACAATTTCCTTTGTTTCCTGCAAGTCAAGCCAAAGTATACACCTCTGTAGTGTCAGCTCATCCCCGGGGTGAACAAACACTGACACCCCAATGAAAGGAAACACTATCATCTCTTTGGTCCATTTCCACATTTTGGACAGTTTCACTTTAGCAGATATGGGAAACTTACAACTTATACAGAAAAATATATAGAGTTCCTTATGACGGGTGTGGAAAGAAGATGGAGTCATAACATAGTCTGACCTAGCAACTGGACAAAAACAGATGCCCGAAGTGAGCAATGGGCTAAGTCTTGGGAGCCATTTTGACAGTCAGGATTGTAGCTCTGCAGAAACAATAAAACTAAACCTCACAAAGGAACTTGGAGCTAGTTCATCAGGTAGCATCAGTCTCTGACTCACTGTTCTGACCACTCACTTGTCAGGGGCCTGACAAAAAGACCTCAGCAACCACGGAAGAGGGAGTGTTCTAGGAGGTTGAATATGGCTGAATATCATGTATGATTCGAGATACTAATGTTCTGTTATTTCAGTGACAAGAATTTGGCACTATTCCTTTTCCATACAGCAAGCATGTAAAAGTCTAGAGAAGGAACAGACCAAATAGCAGGACTTCAGCCTAATCCCCTTCCAGCCAGGCAGGAATGTGGAGAAGATATAGGCTTGTTTCTACAGAAACCCCACAATGGACACATCAAATGCCCTGAAGTTGCTTTAGGATTGTAGGGCTGGAAAAAGGACCAAGCCAACCACTAGAGTCCATTCCCATCACTAGGAGCTTCTGACAGAGTTCAGGATATGCTACTCCAGAATCTGGCAATTTGGCAAATTCAATCTTTTAACCTGAAGAAATTTGAGAAAAGACAGGTGCAGTAAGGACTGGCCTTCTGCAGAAGAAGATCATAAAACCATCCTGGAAGAGGGTTTAGTTCATACCCTTGGTTCTATTACATCTTTCCACAACTTCCAACACTTCTTCAAACCTAGCACACAAACACTCAGGTGTGACCATTTCTTTGGGGCTTTTTTTTCCCTAGGGAAGGCTCCCATGTCACCTTAAACTCATGTGAAATAAATGTGCATGCTTTTCTCTTGTTAATCTGGATTTTTTGGTCTGTTTGTTTGTTTGTTTGTTTGTTTTTGTTATGGGGGCCCAGCTGAGAACCTAGAAGGGTAGAAGGAATTGATATTTTCCCTCCCCTACACTTGTAAGAGTTGTGATAATTTAAGAGAGATAGGGAGCAGAGGTAGACTCTCCCAGTTGTGTCTTCCCCAATCTGTCTTGCACTTTACTTGGGGTAGCAAGACTGTCTTTCACCTGCCTGAATTAAGACAAGGTGGAAACTTTGTTTCAGGAATCAGGCAGAAGGCCAGTCTTGAGAACTTGGGCACTGGGTGAAAATCAGTGTGAATCAGAGAAAATGGTTCTTCACCAGAAATGGGTAGGAGACTCACCATGGAGCTCATCAAACACAGACATGCAAAAGACCTGGTTCCCAAAGACTCTGTTTCAGGAGGCCTGGAATCTAGGCCTTCTTAAAAGTCTTTTAGGCACTTCTGATGAGAGGGGCCAGGGTTGGGAACTCCTGCCCAGGCACAGGGGTAATCTGATACTGTTTTCCTCTGCAAGTGGACTCGGGGTGCTATCAAGTTGTGTGACTACAAAGAGAAGGGGGATGTGTGGCTGTACAATAGGTTAGATGAGTGCTAGGCACACACACAACTTATGTGTGTGTGTTTTAATCAATAGATTGGTTCAGAGCAGTTTTAGGATTATGGGAAAAATGAATAGAAAGTATAGAAAATTTTCATAGTCTTCTCCCTTCCCCATTCGCCTACCCACACAGCCCACAGTTTTCCTCTTATTAACATCTTGCATTAGTGTGGTACTTTTGCTATAATTGATGAGCCAATATTGTTCATTATTAACTAAAGGCAACAATTTAATTAGCATTAATTCATTGCATTCAATAGTTCTAAGGGTTTTAACAATAATGTCCTTGTAGGAGAGGAAACCATTTTCCTTGACTCTCTTATGGTTTCTGGCTACGTCTGAAAATTGAGTTGACAGAGGTAAGAAAGAGAAAAGCATAGAGATTTGATTAGACTTGTACTGTTGGGTCCCCCAATAATGGGTCCATGATTAAAGGAGCGAGACTGATACAAAGCGAAGGTCAAGCAAAGCTTTATTTTGCACCAAGCATCAAGAATCAAACCGAACTTTTGGGGCCGTGCCTCTTACAGAGAGGGCAACCTCTCTCTCCCTCACAGACTAACTTTTACAGAGCAAAAGCCATGTGGCTGGGCCTGGCATCGCACAGGTGGCCAATGAAATTGTAACACACAGAGAGAGCTTCACAGTCATGCTAGGTGACCAAGTGAATTACAATTTACCCTAGTAGATATTTGAAGCCTATCGCCTTGGTCAAAATTGGTACCCAAAAGGTGCCCAAAGGGCAGGGCCCATATTCCTTGGTAACTGGGGAGACAGTATGCACCCCCCACTGATGGGATGTCTCTACCTGGCCTGACCCACCCTTGTTTTTGGGCTTTGTTACCTGGGACTGGTTTCCATGACTTGTTTTTAAGTAAGTTCCCCTGGGGAGTAGATTCAATTTAAGTTTTACAACAAAATGGCAGTTCAACCGGGGTGGGGCCACTCTGGCTGAATAGGCCCTTACAGTACCTGTACATAGTAGCCTTTGCAAGAGAATGAAGACCTGAAGAAGTGACCAGAGAGGAAGCTTTTTTATCTTTTAGACACAATAACAGTAGATTTGTGAAGAATTGACAAGATAAAGGGGTTTGGTTTTTGGGTAGTAGATGGTGAAGAAGTAACTAGAAAGAAAAGGTTTAGTTTAGCAAGGTTTGTTTCCAGATTCCTCTGCTGCTACCTCTGGCTGGTAAAAAATTGTCAGGCAAAGAATTTTTTTATTGCCTTGGTAACTAGGGAGACAGTATGCACCCCCCACTGGTTTTTTTTTTAAATTAAAAAATTAAAAATTTAATTATTTTTTAATTTATTATTTTTTAAAATTGATTTTACCTATTTAAGAGGGAGTGGGAGAGAGAAAGCAGAAGCAGGGGGTGGGGCAGAAGGAGAGGGGGAAGCAGACTCCTCATGGAGCAGGGAACCTGCCTTGGGGCAGGACCCACAACCCCATGATCATGACCAAAGACAGACAATGATGACCAAAGACAGATGCCCAACCACTCAAGCAACCCAGATGCTGTTATTTCCTGACTTTAGGCAAAAAAGGGAGAGCCTTTCTGCCTTGTGATTCTTTTTTTTTTTTTTTTAAGATTTTATTTATTTGACAGAGAGGAACACAGTGAGAGAAGGAACACAAGTAGATGAAATGGAAGAAGGAGAAGCAGGCCTCCAGCCGAGCAGGTAGCCCAATGAGGGGCTTGAACCCTGGACCCTGGGATTATGACCAGAGCCAAAGGCAGATGCTTAACAACTAAGCCACCCAGATGCCCCTGCCTTTTGATTCTTGAGTGCCTTTAGTGCCAACAAATTTTTGTCTCAAAGAGCCATAATTTGGGGTGACACGGTCTTGTTTCCTTCCACATGACCAAGGAAGATCTCCTCATGTATTTAGACTTTCTTTGTTTCTTTCAGCAGAGTTTTGTAGTTTTCTTCATATTGATCTTGTTCAATTTTTAGTAGATTTATGTCTATGTTTTTCATTTTTTTCCTTGGTGTGGATGTAAATTTTTTCAAATTTTATTCATTCATTGCTGGTATCTAAGAAAGCAATTGATTTTTGTATATTATCCTTGTATCTTGCAATTTTGCTCTAAAAAGGCACAATTTTTATCTTGTAGATAATCCCTCAATTCACTAAAAGCAAGAGTGTTCTACTATTCTATTTATTCTATTTTGCTCAAGGAACACTAGTCTGGAAGGGATATGTAGCACACATTGGAAGGAAAAGAGGCTAGAGGCAGGGAGTCCCTGTAGAAAACTTTTATGTGAGCTTTCCAGGAGACAACAAGTATCCAAATAAGGGATTTACAGCACCAGTGGAAAGTAAGAAGAGGTTCAAGAGGCAAACACCCTCAACTGACCCTTCTCCTTCATGCCTATGCATCTCTCTTACCAGCCTTCAACTTGTCCATGTACCCGAAGTGCAGTAAGCCAAATTCCAAGACACTGGATTTAATACAATGAAAGCTTTAGAGTCAAGAGGGCAGCACAAGAAGAAAGCAGGGGATCATTCCCAAAGCTGCCTTGTCCTGTGAGCTTAGAGACAACTTATATACATGAAAGGAAAGAAAGGGGTTTCTTGATCCTTGTTGGGGAGTCTCCTTGAAACAATTTAGAGGTTAGCATTCTTGTGGACAATGGATGAAGTTTTGGGTGAGTTTCGGTGGGGTGGAGTCTGAAGCCAACAACCAGGAAAGAATTCTTGAGATGTCATTGGTGCAAAATGGTGGTTTATTAAAGCACAGGGACAGGACCTATGGGCAGAAAGAGCTGCTGCACTGCAGCCCCAAGGAGAGGCTGATTATATATTCAGGAGTTGTGGAGGCAAGGACAAAGAGGGTGTTCAGGAGGGCTGTCACATGGTAAAGAAGACTCTCAGGAAAATGGAGACCTACTTTCGTCAAGCCAAACTGTTTTTCCCTGTAATGAGGTACCAACGTGAACCCCATTGGAAGTTTCCTGGTGGAATGTGACACTCCACCTGTCACATGTCCTTGGCAATGAGCTTTAGGTTTAGAAGGAATTCAATTTTATTTACGTTTCCTTCTGCCTCAGCCATCCTCAATGTTATGGTGGATAGGGTGATGTTAGGGCTTCAGGAAACTTGAGTTATGGGTCTCTTAGAAGTTAGGCTCTTGATAAGAAAGCTTCTTCCTTGAAAATCACTAGGACGTTTGTAAACTGAGGGAGACTTCTGTCCTGCAGAACTGTGATCTCTATCAGTAAATATTTGTTCTTCCTTTAGGGCAGCCAAGAATGTCTGGGAAATGTCACTCATATCACATGCGGTGGCGGGGGGAGGTTGTGGGTGTCACCTTCTGCTTTGTCCTCAGCTAGCCTTTTGCTTCCTCATCACAATGAGGCACTATGTGGGACCTGGGATCAGATACATCAAAACACATGTTACTGCCTGGTCTCTGTTATGTTTCTACAATCAGTGGGTTAACAGGGAGTAGGAATGAACAGGCAGAGTTAATGACTAATCGGGCTTGGGGTTTAGAGTTAAGTAAATCAGGGGCATCTGGATGGCTCAGGCAACTGAGCTTCTGGCTCTTGGTTTCAGCTCAGGTCCTGATCTCATGGATGGGGGGATAGAACCCCAATCCAGCTAAATGCTTGGTGGGAATTCTACCTGGGAATTCTCTCCCTTTGCCCCTCCACCTATTCAAGTTCTCTCTCTCTCTCTCTCTCATTTTTCTCTCTCAAATAGATAAATCTTTCAAAGAAAAAAATAGAGGTACATAAAACATAATTAGGTAGATAACAAAATAATGGAGGCCAACTTCATTATGCAACTCATACAACTCTAGCTTTGCTTATGCTTTCAAAATGGATCCAGAAAGCATGTGTCTGGCCTCGGGTTCGCACACAGTTCCTTCTTTGGGATGACCTTACCATCCTCTTCACCTAACTTCTCGTTAATCCTCACAATCAGCTCTGGTGTTGTGGCCTCCTCTCTACGGGCTCCTCATCTTCCTCTGGCATCTCCTCCACCACAGCCAGAGAGCTATTTACAGTTATTAGCATATAGTGTATTTGTCTATTCATCTGACTGTCAGATAATAGTGGAAAAGCTGAGGCAAAAATCCAGTTGAACTGGCTCCTAATCCAGGTTTTTTTCCACTTCATCACAAGGAGAGTTTTGAAAGTAACTGCTTTTGGTTATTCCCAAAAGTTAACTGTTGGGAGAAGCATTAGAAATTTGGAAATGCATGCTGGCAAAATGAGAGCCCTATCTGGATAATCTGGCTCCCTTGTTGTGCTGGGATCTAACAGCATCATGAAATAATACAAATTCACTTTCTCTCTTCCCAACTTTTCAATCTCTTAAGTAAGTCAGTATATTAGAAATATATAACATCATTTAAGACTCATTCACTCTTCCTGACAGAAACATCTTTCATATTTTCCTTGTAATAAAGGACTTGAACTGCAGGTATCTGAGAAGTCTATGCTAAGGCTATCTGAGAAGGTGTCTATGCAGGTATCTGAGAAGGCTGTGCTAAGGTTCTTGTAGGGGGATTTTTTTTTCCTCCTACCCTCTGCAGTTTATAAGCATGCACATACCTTACTATCCTCATATACTCTGGTCAAAAGGCTAACGCCCACCACATCCATAACCATGACACAGAACCCCTTATCTCATTTGCTCCAGAGAGAATGATTTTTCTCAATTCCCATGCCCCTTCCTTCTACCTTTGACTCTTTTAAACAAACTGGAGAACAGTGTTATTTGCAGATGCCAGCTGCTAAGGAAAGGAAGTGTGTGTGTGTGTGTGTGTGTGTGTGTGTGTGTGTCTATGTAAGGACAAAACTGAAATTTGAGTTACAGCAGTTACAGAAAGAAATCTTTTTAAAAAATTAACTTGGTATACTTATACCTTATGCAATTCTCCCTACAATTAGACTCATTAACAAATTTATCACCTCCCATAGAGATTCCTTCATGTGTGTTGTAAGAACACTTAGTATTTACCCTGTTATCAAATTTCAAATGTATAGTAGTGTACTGCCACTGTAAAAAATACTTCACTGAGTAAATTTTTAAAAAATAACTTTAGGATTTTTTAAAGTTTATTTACTTTTAGTAATCTCTACACCCAAGTGGTGCTCAAAACCACAACCCAGATATCATGAATCACACACTCCTCTGACTGAGCCAGCTAAGGACTTCTTAACTGAGTAAGTTTTTAACTTATTGGTTTTATTCAGTGTCATGGATCAGGCAGCATCCAATCTAGCAGAGAGAAAGGAGCTCCAAGGAGCTGTACAAAATGAAAGATGTTTATAGGCAGGAGGAAGCAGGAATAGCGATGATACACTAAGCAAAAAAAGCAGGTCCGGTCTTGCAAAGTTATTTTCCTTTAGGGAATGGCAGGGATCTATAAGGCAGATTATCTAACTAGTGCTGAACAAGCAGGTTCCAATTACTGGGAGAGTCAAAACTGGAGTTAAGTCTCAATTTGGTGATATGGGGCTTAGCACAAGGGACTCCATTTTGAGGTTTTTTTTTTTTTTTTTTTTTTTTGGTTTTGTTTTTGCTTTTATTTCTTTTTTTTTAGCGTAAAAGAATTCATTGTTTATACACCACACCCGGTGCTCCATGCAATACATGCCCTCCATAATACCCACCACCTGGCTCCCCCAACCTCCTACCCGCACGCCCCTTCAAAACCCTCAGGTTGTTTTTCAGAGTCCATAGTTTCTCATGGTTAATCTCCCTTCCAATTTCCCTCAACTCCCTTCTCCTCTCCATTTCCCCATGTCCTCCAAGTTATTTGTTATGCTCCACAAATAAGTGAAACCATATGATAATTGACTCTCTCTGCTTGACTTATTTCATTCAATATTTTTTAATGATTTGTGTATTTATTGGGGGTTGGGGAGGGTCAGGGCAAGAGAGTGAGAGAGAGGAAGAATCCCAAGCAAACTCCCCAATGAGCGCGGAGTTCAATATGGGGCTTGATCTCCCAACCCTGGGAAAATGACCTGAGCCAAAATCAAGAGCCAGACACTTAACTGACTGAACCACCCAGGTGCCCCAGTACTTCTTTGTTTACTTTTTGGAGGACTCTCCATACTGTTTTCCATAATATATATATAGAACAACCATATGATCCAGCTATTTCACTTCAGGGGGTTTATACAAAGGAATTGAAATCAAGATCTCAAAGAGATATCCACAACCCTATGTTGATTGAGGCATTTTAACAGTAGCAAGAAAGGGAAGTGACCCAAAGACCACAAACAGAAGTCTCTCTTATTTTTTATTAAGTTGTATTTAAGTCACCTTTACACCCAAAGTGGGGCTTGAACTCATGAAGCTGTTTCTAAGACTTGCATACTATTCTGAATAAGGTGCCCCCAGAACTGAAGGAATTATTAAATCTCAGTGGCAGGATAGTGAAAATAAAGATGTTAAATTTTTTTCCCCCTGTGCAAATTAATACATGGAAACCTGATTTAGAATGGCTGTAGGGGCCAGCAGGGTGCTCTCATTCCTTATCACTCACACCAAATTCAGGTCCAACAGGACAAGACTACTTTGCAAGGCAAACTACTTTACTAACCCAGCAGGATGAGAGCATTCCCCACCCTGATCCTCAACAATTCAGCCAACTGAGTCTGTCACAACCCTGCCAAAGCAAAGCTACCACACTTCCAACTCCCTGTTACTCCAGAGGGCTTTGTGTTTATAACAGCCCTCCAAACTTCTTCCTTGCCTCTGGAAAAGAGTGCTCCTCTTCTTTGTTCAGGCACTTGCCTACACTTTTGCTGTAGCTTCCTTGTCCCTGATTGTTGTTCTCTGCTATTCTTGAATAAGCCCATTTTTGCAGGTAAAAATAACTGGTAGTTTTATTTTTTGAGGCTAATACCCCATATCAGTTCATGACTCTATCAGTTCCTTCCACAGAGTCTTTGGAAGCCCATGGATTCCAGGTTCAGACACCCTAAGACTGCATGAAGACATTTATCTTTTATTATGGTTTTGAGACAGAGTTGTATCAAACACTGAAAAAAATTGAATGATGGTTAACAAAAGGAAATATCAAAGAATTAATAGAAAGGAGTTAAATCAAAGAAAATGTTTAAGAAAGAATAGAAGTAACAAATGATTTTAAATTTATATTCAAGGGATAATATCTCTTTAGGAAATCAAATTAGAAGCCACAACCCAAGCAGTGTCTGTTACAGAAGCTGGTAGACAGAACTTGAGGAAGGAGGCCCACTAAACAAGGATTAACTGACTTGCCTGGGCTGCTTTGGTAGTTGATTTCTGCAGAGATAAAGGGATATGTTCCTACAGTCAGTTTAGGGTGCTTCCCTAATGGCTTCATTTCAGAGAAGACTCAGAGCTTATGGCTGAACTCATATTTGAATGTATGGATATCTGCTTTGGGTTCTCAATCATTTTTCCTCCACATCAAAAGTAGAATATCACACTATTTTAGAAACACTGGTTAATGGTTAAAACTGGAAGTGCTTGGGTAGAACAACATTAAGATGATATTATGAATAATGTAGATCATGAATGCTTTATTATTCAGAAAACTACTTTCCATATGTTGCTTCCTATGGTTCTCAAAATTTCTGGCTAAAGTCTTATAATACACTGTGAAATAGGATGCCTTGGACACCCGTGGATCTCTCTTTGAGCTTGCCCCTTCACAGGTCAGTCCTCCTAGCTCCTCCCTGCTGCCTCTCTCTGCACTCACTGAGTCACTGCCTGATTTAGGTGTTCAGTGGATCACATGAACTTGTTAGGAAGGGCTGTGGATATAGGGCCACATGATGTCCACCTTAACTTCTCTCAAAATCATCTTCCTTTTTTGCTTTTAAGATTTTATTTATTTGTTAGAGAGAGAGAAAGAGAGCACATGCAGGGGGAGCAGCAGACAGAGGGAAAAACAGGCACTGAGCTGTGCAAAGAATCCAGTGTGGTACTGGATCCCAGGACCCAGGGATCTTGACTTAAGCAGACACATAACTGACTGAGCCATCCAGGCATCCCTCAGAGACATCTTTCAAGTCCTCCAAACCCAGGTGCCCAGTACCCGTGTCCTTATACTCTCTTTCTTCAGCCCCTAATACCAGAGGGCAGTTCTATTTCTGGAGTGTGATCTGAAACAACCTGTAGAGAGCAAGATGGAGTCTCTCATGTCAAAAGGGGGACCCTGTGTTAAAGAGGGGCCCGTTGATATCCAGGATCTATAAAGAACTTCTCAAACTCAACACACACAAAACAGATAATCTTATCAAAAAATGGGCAGAAGATATGAACAGACACTTCTCCAATGAAGACATACAAATGGCTATCAGACACATGAAAAAATGTTCATCATCACTAGCCATCAGGGAGATTAAAATTAAAACCACATTGAGATACCACCTTACACCAGTTAGAATGGCCAAAATTAGCAAGAGAGGAAACAATGTGTGTTGGACAGGATGTGGAGAAAGGGGAACCCTCTTACACTGCTGGTGGGAATGCAAGTTGATGCAGCCACTTTGGAGAACAGTGTGGAGATTCCTCAAGAAATTAAAAATAGAGCTTCCTTATGACCCTGAAATTTCACTACTGGGTATTTAACCCAAAGATACAGAGGTAGTGAAAAAAAGGGCCATCTGTACCCCAATGTTTATAGCAGTAATGGCCACGGTCGCCAGACTGTGAAAAGAACCAAGATGCCCTTCAGTGGACGAATGGATAAGGAAGATGGGGTCCATATACACTATGGAGTATTATGCCTCCATCAGAAAGGATGAATACCCAACTTTTGTAGCAACATGGATGGGACTGGAAGAGATTATGCTGAGTGAAATAAGTCAGGCAGAGAGAGTTAATTATCATATGGTTTCACTTATTTGTGGAGCATAGCAAATAGCATGGAGGACATGGGGAGTTAGAGAGGAGAAGGGAGTTGGGGTAAATTGGAAGGGGAGGTGAACCATGAGAGACTATGGACTCTGAAAAACAATCTGAGGGTTTTGAAGGGGCGGGGGGTGGGAGGTTGAGGGAAACAGGTGGTGGGTATTATGGAGGGCACGGATTGCATGGAGCACTGGGTGTGGTGCAAAAACAATGAATACTGTTATGCTGAAAATAAATTTAAAAAGAAAGTTAAAAAAAAAAAAGAGGGGCCCATGTCACATCATGACACAGTAGTTAAAGTACTGCAGCTAGGAGATATTCCCTGGATCCAGTGTCACTGACATCCCAGAACTAATAAGAAACAGAACCAGAGGAAGTGTGCAGGGGCCTGAGACTGATTCAATCCATTTAGAAAAGGAGGATTTGGCAGCACAATGTCAGATGCTGCAGAACTAAGCCCTCGATGTCTGACCACTTGAAACGGCAACTGCCTCTGAGGGTTCTGCCCCGTTGATCTCCAAACATAACTGAGATCTTTCCCTGCTGGATCAGAGGAAGCAGTGAGTGCCCACAGCTGACCAGGAAATGACCGAGGCCTTATCTCAACTGTGCACCCACAGACTGACTTTGAGTTTGGTTTATTAACTTACTACACCCTTCTGTTATCTGTTTTGTACTATGGTTTGTCTTATGTCCTGCTCTGTGGGCTGGGTAAGAAGCCAATGTGAATCACATGGTGAAATGTCATTGAGTTTGGAATCCTGAGCCTGGTTTCTAATTCTGATTTAACTTTGCTTTATGATTGACTAAAGCTTTCATTGTGGAAAGACACAGCTCATGTATGGGTCCTCAGAGTGTGTTCATGAGGTTGGCATAGTCATCAGGATTCCATGCCTTTGACTCATCATGTGTTAGAAAACTTAGTAGAATCATAAAGTCTTCTAAAGTCTTGAATGGGGTATGCAGACCTAAAAAAAAATAATAAACTGTGGAATAATTTGTGTGAACTTACACTTTCCAAGCATCTCCTTTAGGGTGAAATCCCAAGGTACAGGCAGTGCCAGGTGAAACATAGATGAGTTCTATGCAAGAAGCAGTTGGCAGCAGAATCTGGTCTGGGACTTACCTCTCTGCATGTGAGCAATTGGTGAAACTGGCCAAAGCTGAGACCAAGGGGGATTGCCTCAGAAAGGCTCTTGGAAGGCTAGAAAACTTAAAGCATTGGGGACATTGCAATGATACTGGTCACTACTGGCCAAATTAATCTACAACTTGGAAGAAAGATGTGAACAAAAGTTGTGGGAAAATCTGCACAAATATCCCAGGGATAAGTGGGAAATAGAGCTGTACATAGTTAAGAAATTGTATATAGCAGCTGCTAGGTTACAAAAAGGGAAAAGATGTGGGCCCTAGGTAAATGCCTAAAAAGTTTGGTGTAAAAGGCCAACAGGCCTGATGCTGCACTTTGTATAGAAGACCCATGGTACCGCCATGGAGTTAGAAGTTAGGAAAAAACTCACAACCAGGACCCTGGGAAATGTAATCATGGATCTGAAGGATCCTAGAAATGTAAATCCCTTAGTGTCCTGAGGGCCCCTCGCAGAGGTTCTCATCTTACTGATGAATCCATTTCACATCTAGACCAGGACAGGCAAAGAGGCAAAGTAGTGAAGCTAATAAAGCTTCATTTAGCTTATGAAGTAGTGAGTAAGGCCAAATCAATGAATCATTTAAGTTTAAAAGATGATGCTAATCTCTTAAGACCCTGGGATCGCCATCCTGAGGATCCAGGAGACTATGAAACCATGGGTGGGGGGGTATTATCACAGCAAACCTATAATTTCAAGGAAAAAAACATTAGATTATAGTAATGGACAAGGAAAACCTGTGGAAGTAGCAGAAGGTAGAGAATACACTCAAGCTGAGCTTCTGATGATTAGAACACATCTTTGTCAAAAACATATACCTGATATAGACTGGTGACTCCTCATATGGAGCTCAATCATTGTAGAAATCTCTAGTAATATCCTATACTGATGGCTTAATAATAACTAATAATGATAAGGAGTGATTTAGATAAGAAAAGGAAAAGGGAACAGGAATTGGCTATTAATGATGAAAAAAACATAAGACCCAGACACTCATGGCAATTTTCTAGGAATTCAATGGTCTTCTGAAGGGAGGAAGTTAGCAGCAAAGGAATAGGTAAAATACAAGCAATGGGATCACCTAAAGATAAAACAGAGGCCAAGAGACTTATAGGCCTTTTTGGAACTTAGAGATACCCATAGCATGCATCAGTGTAATTTTAAATCCCATATGCAAAACAACTAGAAAAGCACAGATTTTGAATGGACAGAACAACAAGTTTTAAATACATTATAAGGTTTCATTAAGACATTTCAAACAATACATACTCCAGCACTGGGAAAACCATTATAAACAGAATTATCAATGAGTACGGAAAATGGTACATGGTCTCATGAACAAAGAAAGAACATAAGCCTAATTTTCTACTCACAGAATTTTGGACTACAGAGTTCCCGTAGTCAGAACATAAATATTCAAAATTTAAAAATATATATGATGACTCTACAAAGGTTAAGTACAGAGCCCCTAATGGGAAAACAAGATATGATAGTGCACTAATTACCACTGCTCCATTGGATGAAACTGAGCCTGGAAGAACCAACAGGTATCCAAATTGATTTGAAATTGCTAACTTGGAAATGATATATCCCAGGAAGGGACACCTTTTTCCAAGGACAACGAGAACTCTTCACCGAGGAGATACATAAGACTGAAGCAGACCTGTGGGAATTCATTCTGAGGGAAGGGCAAATCCATACTCAAAACCTAGGGAAATGGGGCCCATCCTGATCTACCAAATCCTGATCTACCAGGTCTACCAAATTCCTGGTTTAGAGACAGATCAGACTCCACAATCTCTGGAGAAACAGAATGGACAGCTGCAGCACTGAGACCTCAGGATGAGCTGCTCTTCAGCGAAGAAGGTAAGATTCAATGGGTACAGCTTGTATTTATAGCAAGAATTAATAGCAGTACTATTGGCTGTAAGAAAAGCAATAGAGGAGAATCAAGCACCATATATATTTTTACTGACTCATGGGCAGTAGCAAACGAAATAGCCCTATGGTCGTGAAAATGGAAAAGAAAAGATTTTAGGGGCACCTAGGTGGATTGGTTGGTGAAGCTTCGGACTCTTGTTTTTGGCTCAGGCCATGGTATCAGGGTTGTGGAATTGAGCTCTCAGTGGGGTTCTTTTCTTAGCTAGGAGTCTGCTTGAGATTCTCTCCCTCTCCATCTCCAATCCCATCAAATATAAGTAAATTTTCTTTTCCTTAAGAAAAAAAATTTTCTGCCACTTTTTAATAAATGGCAAAGACTATGGTCAAGAGAATAATGGGAAGAATTAGATATAACCTCAGAAAGAATTAAGCATATGTTACATACATGTCAGCACATAAAAGACAAAACAGATGTTTCAAAATATAATAATTAGGTTGATGCATTGACAAGAAACATTAAGACAATAGAAACAAAGGGAAGATTGAAATTAAAATTAAAGATGGATAAGAAGGATGGAGGCACACTTTGCCACTGATAAAATTAAACAGAGAGGGATGGAAAAATGGAGGGACCTCAAGTGACACCATTGACATTGGAAAGGCAGGGAAACCAATAACACAGAAATAAGGAAACAACATAAAGAAAAATAACATTACATACAATTGTGGAAATACATAGAAAGGACATACAGAAGCACATGCCTTAGATAAATGGTACCCTGAAGGAAAGCTTAAGGTCAGCTGGCAGGAAATAAAAAAAAAGATTCCAAGGATGCCTCCCATGTAAACAGATGATCGATAAATGCAGGTACACTGCACCAACAGACACATACAAGCCCACCACATCTAATTTCACTATACAAATAGACTTTTGTAGGACCACTAAATCACAGCTATCAACAGAAATATGCCACTAACATGATAGACATGTACACAGGATTAGGGATAGCTATGGCTGCCTCTAGCCCTTCAGCTCATGCAACAACAGGAGCTCAGAGTCCTGGGCATCTCACTTTGGAGCACCAGAAATAGTAGAAAGTGATCATTTTACACCCACCTTGGTTAAAAAGTTCTGGGATCTATGGTACTTACAATGGATTTACCATCTAGTTTACAACCCTACGGCCACTGCATATATAGAGGGGTTTAACAGATCCTTAGAAGGAGAATTAGGATTAGAAAATCAAGGAAGTTTTCAACAGGCCCTGGATATAGCTTACATTTTGCTAAGTCAAAGAGACAGTTTAAAAAAAGGTAGTCCTCATATGATGTTAGGCAGTCAGACAAACTACTGATGACTTTGTTGTCTTTCAGCTTTCACAGAGGGTAGAGGGCAATTGTTCTTTTCTGTTTTTTGTCTTTTCTTTTTGACTTAATTTACTTCTTATTAGATGTGACTTTGAGTTGGAATCCTTTGACTTATATCCTCATTGTTTGCTTGATTCAGTTTAATGTACCCCTCTTGTTTGATGTGATATGATTTTTATCTGATAAGGTTTGAATTTTATTGATTGTGTTTGATTTCTATTGAAAACTTGATTGAATTACCTAAATATGTTTTTTGCTATGTTACCAAACTAGAACTGCTATCTGCTTTAAGATATATTTGATTCGTGCATGGCTCTTATAGAATTTCCCATAAGGAATCACAGGATGACATGTAGAGAGCAAAATGGAGTCTTTCATGTCAAGCGGGACCCTGTGTCAAGAGGCACCCTGGATCAAGCTATGACAAGAAGTTAAAGGTACTGCAGCTAGTAGATATTCCCTGGATCCAGTGTCGCTGACATCCTAGAACTAATGCAAACAGAACCAGAAGAGGTCTTCAGGGGCCTGAGACAGATTCAATCCTTTCAGAAAGGGGAGCATTTGGCAGCGCAACCTCAGTCCCTTCAGACCTGAGCCCTCCATGTTTGACCACTTAAAAAAGCAACTTCCCTCGAAGATTCTGCCCATTGATTTCCAAACTGAACCTAGATCCTTCCCTGCTGGATCGTAGGAAACAGTGACCACCCAGAGTTGACCCAGACCTGACCAAGGCCTTATCTCAACTCTACACCCACAAACTGACTTTGACTTTGGTTTGTTAACTTACTACATCCTTCTGTTAACTGCTTTGTGCTGTGGTTTGTCTTGTGTCCTGCTCTGTGTGCTGTGTAGGAAGCCAGTGTGAATCACATGGTGAAATGTCATTGAGTTTGGAATCCTGAGCCTGGTTTCTAATTCTGATTTAACTTTGCTTTATGATTGACTAAAGCTGACGTTATGGAATGACACAACAATTGGGAATGCCTTCATGGCATGCTTATGAAACAATCCCCATTCAGTATATGAGCACAGAAGTCCCTGTTATTCAAGGAATGCTTGACTTGAGCTGGGTTTTGAGGTGCACCAGAGATTCTATATAGAAAAACCAATGGGTTTCTATAAATACCTGTATTTCTCTTTCTAATCCTGCTGACATATTTCCCATTCAAAGAGAGAATCGGGAGACTATACTCCAGAATGGCATTGTTACTAATATACTTTGAAGAGAAGTCCTGGGTATAAATTGAACATTCTGACTAAAAAACAGAAAAGAACAATTGCCCTCTACCCTCCGTGAAAGCTGAAAGACAATAAAGTCATCAGTAGTTTGTCTGACTGCCTCAGTAGGTAGAGCATATGACTCATGATCTTTGGTCATGAGTTGAGCCCTAGGATGTGGGTAGAGTTTACACCAAAACAAAAAATAAATTAAGTTACTTATGTCAAGGGGCTTTAAATGGAGCAGAGAAGTCATTAAGGAGGTGGCTCTTACATACACCCTCACTGGGTGGCCTCATGAAGTTTGAACTGGGCCAAACCTTAAAGACTCTAAGACTATAGAACACCTGCATCTTGCTACAGTATCTATTGGACTTTGCACTGTGATAACCTTAGCAACCAATTATGTTTATTCAAGATTAGTTTTCAGGCACCAACACCCATAAAAATTCTTTGTAAATAATGTACAAAGGCATTCTCCTTAGGGTGCCTGGGTGGTTTTTCAATTAAGAGTCTGCCTTTGAGTCCTGGGATGGAGCCCTAAGTATGTATGTCTCCCTTCAATCCATCTACCCCTATTCCCACTTCCTCCCCAGTCTTCCCAAGCAGAATAGATTGAAGCAGCTGGACTCCTGGTCTTCTAACCAGGGTAGGAACTTTGGGTCAGGTACAGGGTGGCCCAGAAGCTAATGTACCTACTCTGCCTTCTGTACCTGATATAGCACTTCACACGATAGAGGACGAAAAAAATTTTCCTTGTATCATTCAAGATTCTTCCACCCAGTTTAAGATTAAGTTGACACCAGACAGATTTAATCAAAGGGGGGGAAAAAAGCAAACTTTCCATAATGTGCACATAGAGGCCCAATAATGAAATCGAGTCCCAAAGAAATGACGGAGGCAGGCTGTTTTTAGACATTTTAAACAATGAGACAATAGATTTGTGAGGAATTGACAGGACAGACAAAACAAATGTTGGGGAGTGCTAATTAGTAAGGAATTCCAAGCACATTCTGGGCTGAGGTAGTAGATTAGTAAAAAGCAAAGAAGTTTGTTTTTATAGCTTTCTTGGCTTTAAAATCCCTATCACTGGTAGGGTGCCTGGCTGCCTCACTCAGGGTTGTGATCTCAGGGTTGTGAGATCTCAGGGTTGTGAGTTGAAGCCCCACATTGGGCCTAGAGATTATGTAAAAAAGTAAAAAATAAGTAAAATCCCTATCTCTGGTGATAAGAATGCCTTTTTATTTCTTAGTACAGGGAGGGTACCATTCACAGGAGAGACTCAATTTCTGCTTTGGGGGGGCTGAAGAGGGTCTGAGTATCCTTGTCCTGTCTGTTTTCCAAATAGATTCAATTCAAAATGATGAATATGCCATTGGGGCACCTTTTGGGGTGGGCTGTCCTGGGTTCCTACACCATGCTCAGAAGTGCTCTCACTGACATATCTCATTAGATGCTCACAGGTCTTGGAAGCAGCTGTTCTTAACCCCATTTGTTGACATAGGGCTTGAGAACCAGGTTAGAGATTCCACAGAATCAGCTGCATGCCTCATCATAAACAACCTATTGTTTACAAACAACACTGTACCTTCATTTTGATCTGAGTAGCTCTTGTGAGGGCAGTCCCAAACTTGGAACTTGATTGAACAAAACGATATTTCAAAACTTGAGTTCCTATATGATTGCATTCTGAAACCAAATCAAGAAGATTTATAATTATGATAATGTGATAAATGGCCACTGAATAGTACGTGGTAGTCAGAAGTGATAAGAGATTTCACCCAGGCTTTGGGGAAGTACCCTAAGGAAATCAGGATCAGATAAACACCATTCTGCTGAATCAATGTAACTGTAGCCTGGGGTTTGAGGGAACCAGAGCCTTGTTGCTTGGAAAATCACCCAAGTCTTCACCTAACTTCCTCATTCGCTTAAGTGGTGACAACCCTTTCCACTTCACAGCCACAAAGCTTAAATTGCCATTTTCTTTTACAGCCACACTCTTTAGACTTTTGATCTGGACTGTTGGACAGAGTTAGCTAGAGGGTGAGGAGTTCCTCTGTTTGGGTAGAAGATAGGCCAGACAGCAGGTGTTTGAAATTCTCAAAATTAACTTTGTCTATTTTGGACCATTTTCGTGTTTGTCTCAGTCAGGTTCTAGCATCTGTTTAGTTCTCATAAATTTAACTACTTAATGAGATTTATCCTCTTCAAGCCTGGGAACAAAATGGTAAAGTTGGGTGCCAGTGTCTACACTGCCAAGAAAGGAATTTTAAGGTGCAGGTCAACTCTTACAGCAGTGTTGAGATAATGTTTCCTCTATCTTCCCTGCAGACCCACAGGTGGCTCTGGTGACTGAGATGGCATCCTTTCTAAAGGCCCTAGGCCCTCTCTTGGCCCTGCTATTTCCCCTAGGTGGTCTGCTTGTACACAGCCAGAACCTTTCCTGGAAGGAATTCATGAAACAGCACTACCTGAGCACAAGCTGGAAATTCAGCGACTACAAATGCAATGATCTCATGAGGGAAAGAGAAGCTCCACAAGACAGGAACTATCACATCTTCATCTATACCTTTTGGCACAAAATTGAGCATATTTGCTTCAGGAAGTGGAGAGACCGTTACAGAAATGTATACATATGGGCCCAGCATCCCTTCAAAATACTCCAGTGCTACCAGGAGGGCAACCAAAAGAGCTATAGAGAGCATGGCGGCTACAGCTACATTGAATTCCACTGTGGCATGAACGGGTATGTGGATGGCATAGAGGACATCCAGTTGTTAGACATCAAAAAATAGAAAGTCTACCCATACCCAGAGGTTTGAGTAGAGTATCCAATACTTCCCGAGCCCGTGCCTAGGTCAGCAGCCCTTGCTATGCCATCCTTTGCATTTGTGGTGCCAACATTTTACAACTACTTAGAGTTATGCATCATCACATGCTTGTTTCCTATCAAAACCACTTACAGTTTCTCTGCCTGGAATATTCCTGTGCCCTCATGTATCTAATTTGCTCCTAAAATTTTTTAAGATTAGTCTCTATATGGCTTTTCTGTTTTGCTGAACCAGACATGTTCGTGAAAGTGACTCTCATTACACTGACCAAACCTGAATGGTCTTCCTTCCCTAAATAAATTATGTCACTTTACCATGTGTGACATTCACATATGTTATATGATGTGTGATTGGTGGAGGTGTCCCAGGGTGTTTGATACACATTGTGCTTGGATGTGATGGGTGCACGTGTAGGCTGAAGATGTGTGTCATTGGACTCATTCCTTAAACATGTCTCTAAGGAAACGCATGCATTTTAGATAGGTTAAGTCATTATGTTTCCTGAGGCATAATATATTAAGTAGAAGATAATCGCATAACTAATACATTATATGTTAATTAAAAAAAGAAACAGAAAAGAAAGAAGATAATGGAAGAAATGGGGTTTCTTATAATAATCATTTTCACTAGGCAGAGGTATAGAGTGGATATGGGATGTAAAAAGGTAACCTTCAAGAATGGGTCTTAAGGGGGGAGTTAAGATGGCGGAGAAGTAGCAGGCTGAGACTACTTCAGCTAGCAGGAGATCAGCTAGATAGCTTATCTAAAGATTGCAAACACCTGCAAATCCATCGGCAGATTGAAGAAAAGAAGAACAGCAATTCTGGAAACAGAAAAACAACCACTTTCTGAAAGGTAGGACTGGCGGAGAAGTGAATCCAAAACGTCGGGAAGATAGACCCCGGGAGGAGGGGCCGGCTCCCGGCAAGTGGCGGAGCAATGGAGCACAAAATCAGGACATTTAAAAGTCTGTTCCATTGAGGGTCATCGCTCCAGAGGCTAAACTGGGGCGAAGCCCATGCGGGGTCAGTGTGGCCTCAGGTCCCGCAGTCCCGCAGGGTCACAGAAGGATTGGGGGTTTCTGAGTGTCACAGAGCTTGCAGGTATTGGAATGGGAAAGCCGGCTACAGAGACAGAGCCGACAGTAAGATGACAGCTCAGGGTTACCTTGAACCAGCCGCAGGCTCGGTGAGCTCAGAGCGCGGCTGGAGGTTGGGCAGATGGGAGTTACTGGGTGCTGTTCTCTGAGGGCGCACTGAGGAGTGGGGCCCCGGGCTCTCGGCTCCTCCGGGCCGGAGACCAGGAGGCCACCATTTGTATTCCCGTCCTCTGGAACTCTACAGAAAGCGCTCAGGGAACAAAAGATCCTGAAAGCAAACCCAAGCGGATTACTCAGCCCGGCCCCTGGTAAGGGCGGTGCAATTCCGTCTGGGGCAAAGACACTTGAGAATCACTACATCAGTCCCCTCCCCCAGAAGATCAACAAGAAATCCAGCCGAGACCAAGTTCACCTACCAAGGAGAGCAGCAGAATTCCAGAGGAGGAGAAAGCAAAGCAAGGAACTCATGGCTTTCTCCCTGTGATTTTTTAGTCTTGCAGTTAATTTAATTTTTTTCTTTTTCATTTATTTTTTCTCTTCTTCTGCTAAATTTTTTTTTAACTTTTACCCTTTTCTTTTTTAACATTTTTAACTATATCTTATATATATATTTTTGCTTTTTTATACTTTTCTTTATTCGTTTTCTTTTTTAATTCTTTTTTTCCCCCTTTCTTTCTTTTTGAACCTCTTTTTATCCCCTTTCTCCCCCCTCATGATTTGGGATCTCTTCTGATTTTGTTAAAGCATATTTTCCTGGGGTTGTTTCCACCCTTTTAGTATTTTACTTTCTCCTTCATTTACTCTTATCTGGACAAAATGACAAGGCAGAAAAATTCACCAAAAAAAAAAAAAAAAAGAACAAGAGGCAGTACCAAAGGCTAGGGACCTAATCAACACAGACATAGGTATAAGATGTCAGATCTAGAGTTCAGAAAGACAATTCTCAAGGTTCTAGCTGGGCTCGGAAAAGGCATGGAAGATATTAGAGAAACCCTCTTGAGAGATATAAAAGCCCTTTCTGGAGAAATAAAAGAACTAAAATCACACCAAGTTGAAATCAAAAAAGCTATTAATGAGGTGGAATAAAAAGTGGAGGCTCTCACTTCTAGGATAAATGAGGCAGAAGAAAAAATTAGCAATGTAGAAGACCAAATGCAGAGAATAAAGAAGCTGAGCAAAAGAGGGACAAACAGCTACTGGACCACGAGGGGAGAATTCGAGAGATAAGTGACACCATAAGATGAAACAACATTAGAATAATTGGGATTCCAGAAGAAGAAGAAAGAGAGAGGGGAGCAGAAGGTATACTGGAGAGAATTATTGGCGAGAATTTCCCCAATATGGCAAAGGGAACGAGCATCAAAATTCAGGAGGTTCAGAGAACGCCCCTCAAAATCAATAAGAATAGGCCCACACCCCGTCACCTAATAGTAAAATTTACAAGTCTCAGTGACAAAGAGAAAATCCTGAAAGCAGCCCGGGAAAAGAAGTCTGTAACATACAATGGTAAAAATATTAGATTGGCAGCTGACTTATCCACAGAGACCTGGCAGGCCAGAAAGAGCTGGCATGATATTTTCAGAGCACTAAATGAGAAAAACATGCAGCCCAGAATACTATATCCAGCTAGGCAATCATTGAAAATAGAAGGAGAGATTAAAAGCTTCCAGGACAAACAACAACTGAAAGAATTTGCAAACACCAAACCAGCTCTACAGGAAATCTTGAAAGGGGTCCTCTAAGCAAAGAGAGAGCCTACAAGTGGTAGATCAGAAAGGAACAGAGACCATATACAGTAACAGTCACCTTACAGGCAATACAATGGCACTAAATTCATATCTCTCAATAGTTACCCTGAATGTGAATGGGCTAAATGCCCCTGTCAAAAGACACAGGGTATCAGAATGGATAAAAAAACAAAACCCATCTATATGTTGCCTCCAAGAAACACATTTTAAGCCCGAAGACACCTCCAGATTTAAAGTGAGGGGGTGGAAAAGAATTTACCATGCTAATGGACATCAGAAGAAAGCAGGAGTGGCAATCCTTATATCAGATCAATTAGATTTTAAGCCAAAGACTATAATAAGAGATGAGGAAGGACACTATATCATACTCAAAGGGTCTGTCCAACAAGAAGATTTAACAATTTTAAATATCTATGCCCCCAATGTGGGAGCAGCCAACTATATAAACCAATTAATAACAAAATCAAAGAAACACATCAACAATAATACAATAATAGTAGGGGACTTTAACACTCCCCTCACTGAAATGGACAGGTCATCCAAGCAAAAGATCAGCAAGGAAATAAAGGCCTTAAACGACACACTGGACCAGATGGACATCACAGATATATTCAGAATATTTCATCCCAAAGCAACAGAATACACATTCTTCTCTAGTGCACATGGAACATTCTCCAGAATAGATCACATCCTCGGTCCTAAATCAGGACTCAACCGGTATCAAAAGATTGGGATCATTCCCTGCATATTTTCAGACCACAATGCTCTAAAGCTAGAACTCAACCACAAAAGGAAGTTTGAAAAGTACCAAAATACATGGAGACTAAACAGAATCCTTCTAAAGAATGAATGGGTCAACCGGGAAATTAAAGAAGAATTGATAAAAATCATGGAAACAAATGATAATGAAAATACAACGGTTCAAAATCTGTGGGACACAACAAAGGCAGTCCTGAGAGGAAAATATATAGCGGTACAAGCCTTTCTCAAGAAACAAGAAAGGTCTCAGGTACACAATCTAACCCTACACCTAAAGGAGCTGGAGAAAGAACAAGAAAGAAACCCTAAGCCTAGCAGGAGAAGAGAAATCATAAAGATCAGAGCAGAAATCAATGAAATAGAAACCAAAAAAACAATAGAGCAAATCAACGAAACTATTGGAGCTGGTTCTTTGAAAGAATTAATAAAATTGATAAACCCCTGGCCCGACTTATCAAAAAGAAAAGAGAAAGGACCCAAATAAATAAAATCATGAATGAAAGAGGAGAGATCAAAACTAACACCAAAGAAATACAAACTATTATAAGAACATACTATGAGCAACTCTACGGCAATAAATTTGACAATCTGGAAGAAATGGATGCATTCCTAGAAACATATAAACTACCACAACTGAACCAGGAAGAAATAGAAAGCCTGAACAGACCCATAACCAGTAAGGAGATTGAAACAGTCATTAAAAATCTCCAAACAAACAAAAGCCCAGGGCCAGACGGCTTCCCCGGGGGAATTCTACCAAACATTTAAAGAAGAACTAATTCCTATTCTCCTGAAACTGTTCCAAAAAATAGAAATGGAAGGAAAACTTCCAAACTCATTTTATGAGGCCAGCATCACCTTGATCCCAAAACCAGACAAGGATCCCACCAAAAAAGAGAGCTATAGACCGATATCCTTGATGAACACAGATGCGAAAATACTCAACAAAATACTAGCCAATAGGATTCAACAGTACATTAAAAAGATTATTCACCACGACCAAGTGGGATTTATTCCAGGGCTGCAAGGTTGGTTCAACATCCGCAAATCAGTCAATGTGATACAACACATCAATAAAAGTAAGAACAAGAACCATATGATACTCTCAATAGATGCTGAGAAAGCATTTGACAAAGTACAGCATCCCTTCCTGATCAAAACTCTTCAAAGTGTAGGGATAGAGGGCACATACCTCAATATCATCAAAGCCATCTATGAAAAACCCACCGCAAATATCATTCTCAATGGAGAAAAACTGAAAGCTTTTCCGCTAAGGACAGGAACATGGCAGGGATGTCCATTATCATCACTGCTATTCAACATAGTACTAGAGGTCCTAGCCTCAGCAATCAGACAACAAAAGGAAATTAAAGGCATCCAAATCAGCAAAGAAGAAGTCAAATTATCACTCTTCGCAGATGATATGATACTATATGGGGAAAACCCAAAAGACTCCACTCCAAAACTGCTAGAACTTATACAGGAATTCAGTAAAGTGTCAGGATATAAAATCAATGCACAGAAATCAGTTGCATTTCTCTACACCAACAGCAAGACAGAAGAAAGGGAAATTAAAGAGTCAATCCCATTTACAATTGCACCCAAAACCATAAGATACCTAGGAATAAACCTAACCAAAGAGACACAGAATCTCTACTCAGAAAACTATAAAGTACTCATGAAAGAAATTGAGGAAGACACAAAGAAATGGAAAAATGTTCCATGCTCCTGGATTGGAAGAATAAATATTGTGAAAATGTCTATGCTACCTAAAGCAATCTACACATTTAATGCAATTCCTATCAAAGTACCATCCAACTTTTTCAAAGAAATGGAACAAATAATTCTAAAATTTATATGGAACCAGAAAAGACCTCGAATAGCTAAAGGGATATTGAAAAAGAAAGCCAACGTTGGTGGCATCACAATCCCGGACTTCAAGCTCTATTACAAAGCTGTCATCATCAAGACAGCATGGTACTGGCACAAAAACAGACCCATAGATCAATGGAACAGAATAGAGAGCCCAGAAATAGAGTCTCAACTCTATGGTCAACTAATCTTCGACAAAGCAGGAAAGAATGTCCAATGGAAAAAAGACAGCCTCTTCAATAAATGGTGTTGGGAAAATTAGACATCCACATGCAGAAAAATGAAATTGGACCATTTCCTTACACCACACACAAAAAGAGACTCAAAATGGATGAAGGACCTGAATGTGAGAAAGGAATCCATCAAAATCCTTGAGGAGAACACAGGCAGCAACCTCTTCGACCTCAGCCGCAGGAACATCTTCCTAGGAACATTTCCAAAGGCAAGGGAAGCAAGGGCAAAAATGAACTATTGGGATTTCATCAAGATCAATAGCTTTTGTACAGCAAAGGAAACAGTTACCAAAATCAAAAGTCAACTGACAGAATGGGAGAAGATATTTGCAAACGACATATCAGATAAAGGACTAGTGTCCAAAATCTATAAAGAACTTAGCAAACTCAACACCCAAAGAAAAAATAATCCAATCAAGAAATGTGCAGAGGACATGAACACATTTCTGCAAAGAAGACATCCACATGGCCAACAGACACATGAAAAGTGCTCCATATCACTCGGCATCAGGGAAATACAAATCAAAACCACAATGCGATATCACCTCACACCAGTCAGAATGGCTAAAATCAACAAGTCAGGAAATGACAGATGCTGGCGAGGATGCGGAGAAAGGGGAATCCTCCTACACTGTTGGTGGGAATGCAAGCTAGTGAAACCACTCTGGAAAACAGCATGGAGGTTCCTCAAAATGTTGAAAATAGAACTGCCCTATGACCCAGCAATTGCACTACTGGGTATTTACCTTAAAGATACAAACGTAGTGATCCAAAGGGGCACGTGCACCCGAATGTTTATAGCAGCAATGTCCACAGTAGCCAAACTATGGAAAGAACCTAGATGTCTATCAACAGATGAGTGGATAAAGAAGATGTGGTATATATACACAATGTAATATTATGCAGCCATCAAAAGAAATGAAATCTTGCCATTTGTGACAACATGGATGGAACTAGAGTGTATCATGCTTAGCAAAACAAGTCAAGCGGAGAAAGACAACTATCATATGATCTCCCTGATATGAGGAAGTGGTGATGCAACATGGGGGCTTAAGTGGGTAGGAGAAGAATCAGTGAAACAAGATGGGATTGGGAGGGAGACAAACTATAAGTGACTCTTAATCTCACAAAACAAACTGAGGGGTGCTGGGGAGAGGGTGATTGGGAGAAGGGGGGTGGGATTATGGACATTGGGGAGAGTATGTGCTTTGATGAGTGCTGTGAAGTGTGTAAACCTGGTGATTCACAGACCTGTACCCCTGGGGATAAAAATACATGTTTATAAAAAATTAAAAATTAAAAAAAAAAAGAAGAATGGGTCTTAAGATTAAATTTGTTGGAGGAAAGGGGTAGTTCATTGCAGAAGGGAATGTTGAGGAAACAAGCAAGTAACGTCCATAAGAAGTCTGTTTGCTAAATGGGGAAGAGTGATAGAGAAAGATAATCCTTCACTTCATATAATTTTGCCTTGAGCAGGTATGGGGAGGAGAAATGTGGAACACTAAAGTACCTTGTGTTCTTTAGCCTCCTGCATTGTTGAAGGACTCCAGTCTTGAAACACTTGGAGAAAAGGCCAACATCATAACATCATAACATTTTCAGTTAGGTGGATGCATTCCTAGTCCTAGACACCTAGCCCCCATAAGTAGCCACGGAATCTAGGTTGGTCATTGTTTTTCAAGAACAGCTCCTGAGCTTTGCAATTTTCAGTGCACCAGGGGATGGGCAGATACTGGGGAGATGAAGACTTATAGTAACCAAATTCACAAGAGATCAGTGTTGAACCAGGAGTTCTGTATCACTAATCAATATAAAGATGAGGAATATTGATTGTTTGTCTCAGTTTATAAAAGCTGCCTCAAAATGTCCAATGTGGGACACCTGGGTGGCTCAGCCTGTTAAGTGTTGGCTCTGAGTTTTGGCTCAGGTCATGATCTCAGGGTCATGAGATTGAGCCTCACATCCAGCTCTGTCATGAGTGTGGAGTTTGCTTGGGATTGTCTTTCCCTCTCCCTCTTTCACCTACACCATACTCTCAGACACTATCTCTCTCTAAAAAAAATGGAAATAAAAAACTCAGAAAAATGAATGAAACAAAAACAAAATGTATTGGTATTGTTTGTGTTACTGTATTCTGGTTGCCTCTACTTATATTCCAGAGTCACCTGTTCTGGTCTCCCACAGTAAGTTCTCACAATACATTTTAGAAGCTCTAAAAAATTCCTTTTATTAATGGGTTAAAAGATGGTAGTGAATACCATATGGTAGGAAAATGGATTTAAAAACAATTAATATAACAGCTTTGTGCTGTTGCTTTGGTTTTTCCATATCCACTCCTCCCACCCCATTTGGATAGCTGCATATTCATTTCCTTTTGGGAGCTATTCCTCCCCTGCTTGTGTGCAGTATTGGTGGGGTCATCCCAAGGTTTCAAATTCCCCTCTAATGAGTCAAGTGTTGGTCAGGAGATTCAAGTTACACCAACCAGACTCTTTCCTATAGGAGACCAGAATGTAACACCTAAAAAGATGGTTCTTTGGCACACAGATGATTTTGAGCTGATTATATTGAGAAACAGAAGACAAGGAGAATTTCTGAAAGTAGCCTATAAATCACCCACTTACAAATAAGAGACATTTATCATCATATAGAAAATATCTATTCCCTAAGGGTGTTTCCCTGTGCCTAGTAACAAGATAAACATGCCTCTAAGTCACAAGAAATTCTTACCAATCAAGAAGGCACAGACTTGGGGTGCCTGGGTGGCTCAGTGGTTTAAAGCCTCTGCCTTCGGCTCAGGTCATGATCCCAGGGTCCTGGGAATGAGCCTGGCATCAGTCTCTCTGCTCAGCAGGGAGCCTGTTTCCCTCTCTCTCTGCCTGCTTCTCTGCCTATTTGTGATCTCTATCTGTCAAATAAATAAATAAAATCTTTAAAAAAAAAAAAGAAAGAAAAAGGAAGGCACAGACTTAACTCTGCTTAACAAACCTTACCTTTGTTTATTATACTTTCCTTTGTTACCTTCCTGGAGCCTGCCTTCCCCGCATTCTTCTTCCTTTCTTTTAGCTGAAGATGGTCTGTTAGCCCAAGGTCTCTTCACCTCTTTGAATGACTCTTCCTGATGTGAAGAACAAAGGCAGAGGAAATGTAGAAAGAACATTAAATTTCCTTACAGGGGTGCTTGGGTGGCTCAGAGGGTTAAGCCTCTGCCTTCATCTCGGGTCGTGATCTCAGGGTCCTGGGATCGAGCCCCACATCGGGCTCTCTGCTCAGCGGGGAACCTGCTTCCTCCCTCTCTCTGCCTTCCTCTCTGCCTACTTGTGATCTCTGGCTGTCAAATAAATAAATAAAATCTTAAAAAAAAATTTCCTTACAACATGCATCCCATGGACAAGTACTTGGGACAGACAGAGAGACATTCTTGAAAGAGCTCAGCTGCCTCAATGTTAATACTTTGCTAAAGGAAAAAGGTAACCTTAGCCTGACCTTAGCCCAACCCCCTGCATCTTGTAAGTGCCCTTTAACATATAAAAATCCCTTTGGAAACTCCTTTATTTCTACATCAGGCTATATGTGAGCAATCATCCTTCAAGCCTATGGCCCACCGACAGACATCTGAAGGGTCTCAAGACTCAAGTTGTACTACACCTTAGTAAATGACCTCATCTTAACAGCAGCTAGGCCTGTAAGGCCCTAAAACCCTCACTTCCTAATTCCCGAGAGACTTGGCTATTGCTAACCCCACCCCATCTTAAGAGTAGAGAATCAGCCCCTCCTCACAACCCCAGTGCAGCCTTTTCTGCCCAGGAGTCCTGTCGCAGAACATTCCTTAATTAAAAGCCACCCTTTTTGTACAAAAGATGCTTCAAGAGATCTTTCTCGATCATTCACTCCTGGACTCCAACATCACCATATTTCACACCAGTCCCTGCATTTCTGTCATGTATATATGAAATATCAATGCTAATAAGCTTGTTTGTTTTTCTTTTGTTAATCTGTCTTATGTTATAAAGGCCATAGCTGAGAAGAAAGGAGAGAAGAAAAAGACTGCTTCTTCCCCTACATTATCCTCCAAGACTGAATCTCTAGTGATGATGCAAGTGATGTGGGAAACAAAGGCAAAAGAAAACTTAAATTTTCATACTTCCTACAACTGATTAACCAGTCCTTGAAACGGGTAGAGTGACATTCACATGGGAACTGACCTGCTTACATGTCATCGATAACCTACTAAAGACAAAAAACAATCTTAGCTTGTCATTATCCCAACCACCCAGGATCCTGGAAGGCTACCTTCACACAAAAAATTCCCTTGGAAACTAGCCTTGTCTCTACTCTGGAAGATATATCTTGGCAATCATTCCCCAAGCATATGGCTCACCTATATATATCTGAAGGTTCTTGTGACTAGGGTTCGATTACACAGTAATAAATGACCTTTTCCTAACAAGAGCTAGCCTCCTCAATGTCCTGGACATCTTCCTTCCAAAATTCCTTAGAGACTTATGCTATCCTTATCTTCCTCCCAACTAGAAGCTATATCAAGGGCCACTTCTTCATAACCCACTTTCTGTGCAGCTCTTTCTGCCCTTGGTTCCTCAGGTCCACATGCTTTAAAAAAACCACCTTTTTGCAGCAAAGATGTCTCAAGAATTCTTTCTTGGCTGTTGGCTTCAAACCCTATCTTTCCTACATCATCTATACTTGGAGGTTGATGCACCCCAACTCCATGAAGAAAGAAGCTTCTTCCCTAAGACCCTCCCACCTACCCTAGGTATCTTTTTATCTGGCTCTTCTTCATCTGTCTCTTTACCATATCCTTTAAGAAACTGATAAACCATCAGTGTTTCCTCCAGTTCAGTGTGCCACTCTAGCAAAGTAATGAAACAACAAGGGAGTTTGGGGAAGCTCAGATTTACAGCCAGGCAATCAGAAACATAGGTGACAAGCTGGACTGGGGGAGCCTTAGGTGTTTGTGGTGTGTTTTCTCCTAAAAAACTGAAATCATGGAGCTCAAAATGTTAAAGTTTCAGGGAAGAAAACACTCAACCCATATCAGAAGTTCATAATTTCCTCACACCTCTTTGAGGAAGTTATCACTTCTTCTTTGTTCCTTTAAGGAGGCTTGGTCTTCCTGCATCTGCAGGGATACTGGCTTTAAACAGTGAGTTGGAGGTTGTGGGTCTCATCCACACTGTGAACAAGAAGGGCGTCTTCCAAGCCCTATGTTTCCCTTCCCTCTTTCCTAGGGCTCAGAACCCTTCCCTGCTGCACGAAGGCCATGCTGACATACCTGGCAGAAGAACAGCAGACAAAAGCCTCTGAGCCTGGGACTAAGCAGTGCCTCTGTCCACAGCAGGAGCTCCAGCCTTGAGACCGGTAAGAGGAGAAGCCTGGGAGCTGTGGATAGTAGAGCCATGATGATGGCCAGAAGGTCCAGGTCACAGAGATGGAGGAGAAATATTCCAGGATGGAGGAGGGAAGAGAACAGTTTCCCTTTGCATAAGCACAAAAGAAACAGAAGAATAGGTTCTGCCAGTCAGAGGAAATGCCATCTTAACTCACATTCCTCCTCCCTGGGCTTTAGCTCCTTCCTAGAATTGTAAGACTCATGTCAGAAAGATGTTTTAAACAACCAGAAAAGGACCAATGAAATTTTAAAATTCACAAACAGATCTAAAATGGTTGTGAATGATAATTTTCCTCTTATGACTTCTATTACTATCATGCTTTCATTTTCTTCTCTCTTCCTACACAGAAGAGATGATGCTAGATCTTCTGGTACCCTTTCTTCTCATCCCGTTGCTATTGGGATCATGGGGGCTAGTGCATCCATTATGTCACTCGGCTCCACCAGCATTCAAACATTTATGAATTAGCATCTAAGAGCAAGTCTTGTCCAATGCAACAGTGTGATGCATCTTGTCAATATTCTTAACTGAACCTCTATACATCAAAACCCTTTCCTGCACAACTTCTTACAGAATGTGACTATTACCTGCAGTTGGCCCAACAGGACCTGCAGGCCTCGTGGGAATAACTGCCACCAGAGTGCAAATCCTATTAATGTGACTTCCCACTATCACACTAGAGGGAGATATCCTGACTGCAGCTATAGTACCACTCCCCAGAACAAGTTCTACGTTGTTGCCTGGGACCCTCATCAGCCAGGCTACTCTCCCAATTGTCTGACTCCTGTAGGGTTAGACTAAGACTAAAGTTTCCATAATGTTCCTTCTCACTCAGTGCAGGTTTTCCCATGATCTCTTCTGCCTTTTGTTTTCCTTTGTTGATTTCCATGGTTCCCATAGAGGAAAGAAGGAGCGGAGTGAGGGAATTAGAGGGCTATGATGCAAGGCCAGAGTTGGGGACACAAACAAAGAGCATTCCTTTCTGCTCTGTGTTTTTTTTTTAAATTTATTTTTTATTTATTTTCAGCATAACAGTATTCATTATTTTTTCACCACACCCAGTGCTCCATGCAATCCATGCCCTCCTGGTACCCCAACCTCCACCCCCCGCCACTTCAAACCCCTCAGATTGTTTTTCAGAGTCCATAGTCTCTCATGGTTCACCTCCCCTTTCCAATTTCCCCCAACTCCCTTCTCCTCTCTAACTCCCCATGTCCTCCATGTTATTTGTTATGCTCCACAAATAAGTGAAACCATATGATAATTGACTCTCTCTGCTTGACTTTATTTCACTCAGCATAATCTATTCCAGTCCCGCCCATGTTGCTACAAAAGTTGGGTATTCATCCTTGCTGATGGAGGCATAATACTCCATAGTGTATATGGACCACATCTTCCTTATCCATTCATCCATTGAAGGGCATCTTAGTTCTTTCCACAGTTTGGTGACTGTGGCCATTGCTGCTATAAACATTGGCGTACAGATGGCCCTTTTTTTCACTACATCTGTATCTTTGGGATAAATACTCAGGAGTGCAATTGCAGGGTCATAGGGTCATAGGGAAGTTCTATTTTTAATTTCTTGAGGAATCTCCACACTGTTCTCCAAAGAGGCTGCACCAACTTGCATTCCACCAACAGTGTAAGAGGGTTCAAACTCTCTCTCTTCGCAGATGGCATGATTCTTTATATGGAAAACCCAAAAGACTCCACCCCCAAACTACTAGAACTCATATAGCAATTCAGCAATGTGGCAGGATACAAAGTCAATGTGCAGAAATCAGTGGCTTTCTTATACACTAACAATGAAAATACCAGAAAGGGAAATTAGAGAATTGATTCCATTTACTATAGCACCAAGAACCATAAGATACCTGAGAATAAACCTAACCAAAGAGGTAAAGGATCTGTACTCGAGGAACTACAGAACACTCATGAAAGAAATTGAAGAAGACACAAAAAGATGGAAGACTATTCCATGGTCTTGGATCAGAAGAATAAACATTGTTAAAATGTCTATACTGCCTAGAGCAATCTATACTTTTAATGCCATTCCGATCAAAATTCCACCAGTATTCTTCAAAGAGCTGGAGCAAATAATCCTAAAATTTGTATGAAATCAGAAGAGACCCCGAATTGCTAAGGAAATGTTGAAAAACAAAAACAAAACTGGAGGCATATCATGTTACCTGATTTCAAGCTTTATTACAAAGCTGTGATCACCAAGACAGCATGGTACTGGTATAAAAACAGACACATAGACCAGTGGAACAGAGTAGAGAGCCCCGATATGGACCCTCAACTCTATGGTCAATTAATCTTCAAGAAAACAGGAAAAAATATACAGTGGAAAAAAGACAGTCTCTTCAATAAATGGTGCTGGGAAAACTGGACAGCTATATGTAGAAGAATAAAACTCGACCATTCTCTTACACCATACACAAAGAGAAACTCAAAATGGACAAAAGACCTCAACATGAGATAGGAATCCATCAGAATCCTAGAGGAGAACATAGGCAGTAACCTCTTCGATATCAGCCACAGCAACTGCTCTGTGTGTTTTGAAGGAAAACAATAGCCAAGAGGGCCAGGAAAGACCCAGGCCTCTTTATTTTTATAATCTTGGAACTTCTGTCAAGCTTTGTTGTATTTTGTTCACAGCAATAAAACACTTTCTATTGTATTGTAATGACCTTGAGTGTGTGCATTTGGGATGTCTTTCACATCATCGCCAGCCTGGAGTCATCTAGATAGTATTTGCCAATATACTCAGGAGAACCATCTGGGCCCTAGGTGAACTTTGAGGTTATTCAGCCACCCAAGGCTTCTGCTACTTCCCCCACCACTGCATCCCTGGGACTTTGGAGCAAGAATGTGCTCCATCCCTTCAAACTCTGCTCAAGGCTTTTACATATTTCCCTTGAAACCATGGTCCATGCTTGTTTGGAGGTGACAAGTTCACCTCATAGTATGTGCATAGTATTTCACACACAGGTTCTAACCCTGACAACCGATACACTGTACATCTTTACTATTGGTTTCTGTATTTCATCAGATAGTGTTTTAAATGTAAGTAGTAGTACTGATAATAAATCACTGTAGCCACAGAGTCAATTCTCCCATGATCTATTGCGATGCATGAAGAGAAAGCATAGATCAAGGGAAAAAAAGTGCTGGGAATTGAACACATCCTGCCCTCCTGAATATTGAAATATCACAGAAATCATGCTGTTTTGGAAATGGTAGTTGATTTAACCACTGAAGGACAGCAATTAAAAATTTGACTGGTGGTGGGGCATGTGGGTGTCTCACTGGATTAAGCTGTTAAGCCTCTGCCATGGCCTCAGCTCATGATCTCTTGGTCACCTTGAGCCCCTTTCTGCCTTCCTGCTCAGAGGAGAACCTGCTTCTCCCTCTTCTTTTACCTCTCCCACCTTCTTGGGTATCTGCTCTCTTTCTCCTCTGTGCTTCTCACATAAATAAAGAAGTCTCTAAAAAAAAAAAAATTGGCTGGGACTGAGAATTTAGGTCTTAGGTTCAGGGGAGGAAAAATAATTGTTCCTTACCATTTTAGGTTCTTGGCTGAAAACACCTACCCCTTAATAAAAAGTCAACTTAATAGGACAAAAACTATTTTAATATGTACATAATATTGGAGCCCCACAGAAACATTATTCTTAAAATCAAGGAGCCAACTGAGTCTTATGGACCACCCTGACTATGGAAAGGATTGGGGTCTCCAGCTTTAAAAGGGGGGAAGGCAATTCAGAGAAAGGTGAGAGGAGAAAATATTTGGGAAACAATATTTGCCCTGCCAGGGAGATGACTCTCTCAGATGAAGGTGACCCATTTCATGGTTCACTTCCCTGAACAGGCCTCTTTCTAATGTAAGTTTCCCCTACAAAAGAGTTACCTTTACTCTGCTTTTAGAACTTCTCCTCTGTACTTTCTGACAATAAACAGCTTAACATAATTCTTATGCTAAAAAGGAATATTTGCAGGTGGCCTATTCTGCTACCCCTCATATCTTTCCATTTCCTTGCCAACTACGAGCCTCACTTGGTTAACAGTCCAGGGTAAGTCAAAGTGCTTTGTAGACTGATCTGTCTTTGAGTAGCAGCAAACATAATACCTATCAGAAAGGCCCCATGGTGAAGTAGTTATGAGTGTGTCAGTTATCTGTGCTGCACAATGGTTCTTTCCAAACCAAGTGATTCCTTTAACAGCTGTACTAGCTGGACTCACCTTCCTTTATGCCACATCTTTATGTCAGGTCTTAGAAACAAAGACAGAAATATGAAAGTTTCAGGGTTCAGGAGCCTGGATTCCAAGGGTGCTAAATCCTCAAGGCCCCTCTCAGTGGGAAGACACAAGAAGGCCAGGACAACCTGGCATTTGAGAAAGTGGCTGCCCAGTAGGGGAGCTTCTCTTATGGGACTTGAGTCTGCCAATTTAGAGCAGCTTTCATTAGTCTTGATCTTAAGCAGCATGACATTTACATCAGAGTGTCAAAGTATTCAAGCCAAGTGCAGGGGGAGTGGACACAAAGATCTGTGTTCACATTTGGGTAGGAACCAGTATAGGAACATAGCATCATCCTCAGGGAAAGGGGTCTTCAGATGGCATGCATCAACCTGATCAGTAATCACAGTGGACTTATGTACTCTATTACATTACCTGGACATTTCAGCAGATTCTTGGAGAAAGTAACTTAGTAAAAGGCTGAGTTTCCTTTCATCAAACCACTCAGTTACTCAGTCTTACTCACCTAGTACTTGACTATGGTTATTTATATGTTAGGGGACTCATAGTTTGAAGAAATTGTGGAAGGGAGTAAGAATGAGGATAACTTGAGGAAAATCTTTTATGCTCAGAGGTGTTAGATCTACATAAATCGACCAAATCACGGTGGACTCTCTGACAGGTTTGTGTTTCTTTCTGCATGCAATCATGTGTTGTGGGAGAGTCAAGAAAACTGACTAAGTCAGATATTCATTTAGGGATATCCCTGAATCAGCTTCAATGACCTGACAGTCAATCTAGAAAGATAGAACTGTGGCAAATCTTAGAAATGAATTTAGCAAATGTTCCAGCAGGTCTTAACTTTGGTTTCATATGAAATTCACCTGGGAGCTGGGGATAAAAATATATGTTTATAAAAAAAAAAAGAAGGGAATCTTTCTGCCCTTCAACAGATGAATGGATAAGGAAAATGTGGTCCATATACACTATGGAGTATTATGCCTCCATCAAAAAGGATGAATATCCAACCTTTGTAGCAACATGGATGGGACTGGAAAAGATTATGCTGAGTGAAATAAGTCAAGCAGAGAGAGTCAATTATCATATGGTTTCACTTACTTGTGGAGCATAATAAATATCATGGAGGACATGGGGAGTTAGAGAGGAGAAGGGAGTTGGGGGAAATTGGAAGGGGAGGTGAACCATGAGAGACTATGGACTCTGAAAAACAATCTGAGGGGAATGAAGTGGTGGGGGGGTGGGAGGTTGGGGTACCAGGTGGTGGGTATTATAGAGGGCACAGATTGCATGGAGCACTGGGTGTGGTGCAAAAATAATGAATACTGTTATGCTGAAAATAAATAAATTTAATTAAAAAAAAAACAGTATCAACGACTGTATCCCTCTGGTAGAGTAGAAAATATATGTTGATTTCTGCCTCTGATTCCTGGCACAGAGCTCCCGAAACCCTTGTAAATTCCAAAGTGATAAGAGCACTTGGAACATCTTTTGTTCTATGAAAGAGACCCTTGGCAGCCACCTGGGTGGCTGATCACCAAAACATGGATCCATGATTAAATGTTAGGCAATTTCAGCCTCACCCGCATCCTTGAGGGAGGAAGGAGGGCCTGAATATGGAGGTAATAATTGGTCCTGCCTATGTGAAATAGCCTCTGTAAAATTCCCAAAAGTACAGGGTTGAGGAAACTTCAGGTTGGCAAACACATTTATGATGGGGGAAACAAAGACCAAAGAAAAACTCTATTTCCATATTACCTACCGCCCACTAACAAGTCCTTGACAAAGGAAGAGTGATGTTCTTTTGCAGATGACAATTTTCGCCTGAAACCCAGGGTCCTGTAAGTCTACTGTAACATTCAAAAAGTCATTTGGAAACCTCTTCATTTCCCTCCACACCTGGATACACATTGGCAATCATCCCCCAAGCTTATGACCCTCTGAAGGGTCTCGTGACTAAGGTTTTCCTAGAGAGTAATAAATTACTTTTTCCCAACAGTAGCAGGCTTTCTCAAGGTACTGGAAACCTTTCTTCCAAATTTCTTATAGACTAACTCTATCCCTAACCCCCTCCTAGCCTGAAAGTATGTAATGGGCCACTCCTCATGACCCAAGTACAGCTCTATTTGCCCTCAGGTCCTGCCCACTGCTCTAATTAAACCACCTTTATGCACCAAAGATGTGTCAGGAATTCTTTCTTGGTCACTGGTTTCAAACCTTAACATCTTTCCTACATCATCTACACTGGGACGGTGATATACCCCATCTCCACAGGGACTGAAGCTCCTTCATTAGGGACCCTCCCAGACCTTACTCCAGCTATCTCCTTATCTTGGTGTTCATCACTCTCCTTATCATATCCTTTCATAAACTGGTAAAGCATAAATGTTTCCTTGAGCTCCACCAAATCAATCCAACAAACAAGGGGGTGGTGGGAAACTCAGATTTACAGTCAGGCAGTCAGAAACACAGGTGAAAACCTGGATTTGGGATTGGCATCTGGACTGGGGGAGTCTTGTGGGACCGAGCCCTTAACCTAGAGAGCTGACCCTGATTTCAGGGAGTTAGTGTGAGAATTGAGTTAAATCGTACAATATCCAGCCAGTATCCCAGAGTGGCCTGGTGTTGGGAAGCCCCCTCTGTCCCAGCGCATGTGGCATTACAAGTGTTATGAGTGTGGTAGCAGTGTGACAGTAAAGAAGAGACATAGAAGTTGTCCCACCTCAATCTCATTAAATGAATTTTATGAAGACTTAATAAACAACTAAAGAAATTTGTGAGGGTGAGGCCTGGGCTTTATGGAGTTTGTTTTTAAGGGTCCCTGCATGACTGTAATGGGCAGTATGATTTAGGAACCCCTGTCCATCTAGAGGTAGGACCACTGGGATAGGGGAAGGAGAAGAGGAGGAGGGGAGGGGAAGAGAGAGACCACATGCAGCCCACAAAGGTGAAATAGTTACCACCAGAGCCAAACTATATAAAGAGCCCAGAAGTCCATGGACAGGTGAATGTATAAAGAAGATGTGGTATATATATATATAGGTATATATATAGGACTATTACTCAGCCATCAAAAAAAGAAATCTCGCCATTTGCAATGATATGGTTGGAACTAGAGTATATTATGCTAAGTAAAATAAGTCAATCAGAGAAAGAGAAATACCATATGATTTCACTCATATCTAGAATTTAAGAAACAAAACAGAGGAACATAGGGGAAAGGAGGGGAAAAGAAAATGAGATGAACTCAGAGAGAGAAATAAACCATGGGAACTCAGAGAGAGACTTCACCATGGGAAACAAACTGAGGGTTTCTGGAAGAGTGGGGAGTGGGGTGATGGGGTAACTAGGTGATGGGCATTAAGAAGGGCAGGTGATGTGATGGGCACTCAGTGCTAACCCCACCTCTGAAACTAATAATACACTATATGTTAATTAATTGAATAAATAAAATAAATTTAAATTAAAAGAAATAAAATAAAAACTTGAATTTTGAGATTAATTTGTCTACTTATTCTCCTTACACTTCTTTTAAAAAACACTAAGTTCACAATGGTGTTTATAGCTTTATTGACATAGAGCTGACACACAATACACAATGTACATGTAAAGAATACAACCTGGTAAGTTTTGACCTATGTGTATACTCGTGAAACAACCACCATCATCGAGATCATAAAGGTATCCATCCTTCTCCCAAAATTTCTTCATACTACTCTAGATTCCCTCATTCCCAATTTACTGTCCCCAACCCACCCCAACTTCATAATAAGTTTCAAAACCTAGTGGCATTAGCCTTTCAACTTTGCTCTTTTTAAAGTTGTTGTGTGTTGTGTTTTGTTGGCTACTCTCGGGGTGCTGGGCTTGCTCAGTGGGTTGAGTATGCCACTCTTGATCTTGGGGTTTTTAGTTTGACCCCTGCCTTACTTAAAGATTACTTGAAAATATTATCTTAAAACAAACGGTTCTTTTGGCAGTTCTAGGTTCTTTGCATTTCCATAGGATTTTAGAATCAGCTTATCTTCAAGGGATTTTGATTAGGATTGAGTTGAATCTATAGATCAATTTGGGGAGAATCCCCATCTTAGCAATGTTGAGTCTTTAGACCCATGAACATAGGATGGCTCTCTTCTTTAAATTCTTTTGGCACACTTGATTTTTAGTATTGAGGGGGTTCAAGATGTGCTATTCCAAACCATGGCACCTTGGCAGAATACAAATGAGTCTCATTAATCTGTTCCTATTCCTTGGATGAAGAGGGATAGCATGGGGCCTTACCTTCTGCCCTCACTAAGTCCAGTTGGGCTCCAAGGCTCTAGTCTGGGACATAGGATGGGATGACCTGCGTCAGGGACTGGGGGATATCATGGTGGCACACTGAGCACTGATCTAAGAAATTAAAGACATAATTCAAGAGGACTGGAAGAATTGGTGGCAGTGTGCTTCAGTTTGCTAAGTCTGCTATAACAACTACCACAGAAAGAGTGGGTTAAACAACAGAATTGTGGGATGCCTGGGTGGCTCAGTCAGTTAAGTGTCTGCCTTCAGTTCAGATCATGCATCCTGGGACCAAGTCCTGTATCAGGCTCATTGCTCAGTGGGGAGCCTGCTTCTCCCTCTGCCTGTGCTCTCTCTCTTTCTCTCAAACAAATAAATAAAATTTTTAATTTTTATTTAAAAATTAAATTTTAATTAAATTTAATTAAAATTTTAAATTTTATTTTAAAATTTTAAAAAATAAATAAACAACTGAAATGTATTTTCTCACAGTTCTGGAGACCAGAAGTCCAAAATCACAGCCTTGACAGGTTTGGTTTCTTCTTTCTTGAACCTCTTTCCGTGGCTTGAAGAAGGATGCCCTCCTGCTGTGTCCTTACAGGGTCTTTTCTCTGCACATGTACCCCCTGACACACCTCCATGTTTTCCCATTTCCTCTTCTTATAAACACACCAGTCACATCGGATTAGAGTCCACCCCAAGAGCCTCATTTTAACTTAATCACTTCTTTAAAAGCCAATAAGTGGAACCTCACTCCTAAAAGCCCAAGAGAGAAAGGTAGAATTCTGGAAAAGTGAAGCTATATTTTCTGTGAGAAAAAGTGATTTTCCTCCTCCTCCTGAGTGATTTGATAGTGAACTTTTGAGAACAGGAAGTCAACAGGACCAAGGGAACTATGAACTCAACTATGTCACCCTTTATGATCTTGTTTTCTCATCCTTTTTTTCCTCCAAGTCTCTCCAGACTTACTTCCTTCATGCCATATACATAACTCCCTCTACCTTACTTTTTTAAAGATTCGTTTATCTATTTTAGAGAGAGCGAGCATGTGCAAGCAGGGGGAGGGGCAAAAGGGTGGGGAGAGAGAGATTCCCAAGGAGGCTTTGTACTGAGCATGGAGCCCAGCACAGAGCTGGCTCCCGGGACCCTGACACCATGACCTGCGCTAAAATCAAGACTAGGACGCTTAACCGCCTGAACCACCCAAGCACCCCCTTCTACCTTCCTTCTTCTAACTTCCTCTGCTTTCATGCCTACCCTGTCTGAGCTTCTAGGCTCCCTCTTACTCTCTGGATGAGAACAGATCCAGCTGGTGGGTCCAGGACTAAAACATACACCACAGGTCTCTCCAGTGGTACTGAAGAGTGGGCAGGGCACCAAAAAGAATGAAATCTTGTTATTTACATCAGCATGGATGGAACTAGAGTGTATTATATGGAGTTAAAAAGTCAGAGAAAGACAAATACCATATGATTTCACTCATATGTGGAAGTTAAGGAACAAAAGGTAGGGACATAGGGGAAGGGAAAGAAATAAAATGAGATAAAAACAGAGAGGAAGGCAACCATAAGTGACTTAACTATAGGGACAAAGTGAGGGTTGATGAGGGAGGTGGGTAGTGAGGTGGGGTAACTCGGTGATGGGCATTAAGGAGGGCACTTGATGTAATGAGCACTGAATGTTGTATGTGACTGGCAAATCACTAAATTCTACCCCTGAAATGAATAATACACTATATGTTAACTAAATAGAATTGAAATAAATTTTTCAAAAGAGTGGGGAAGGGAAGGAATATTTAGGGTTTGAAAGTTTGGGGAAGGGACTTGCATGGGGCTTTTTGGATGTTCAATCACCAAAACAAATATCTCTCTGCCTAGAACTGCTTTACACCTTTGTCAAAAAACATTTGATTGGGGACTCCTGGGTGGCTCAGTTGCTTAAGCATCTGCCTTTGACTCAGGTCATGATCCCTGGGTCCTGGGATCGAGTCTGCAATCAGGCTCCTTGCTTAGCATACAGCTGCTTCTCCCTCTGCCTGCCACTCCATGGTTGTGCTGGCTTGTTTTCTCTTTGACAAATTATAAATGAATAAATCTTTTTAAAAATTTTGATCATATTTGTGTGGGCCTGTTTCTGGGTTCCTGATGTTGTTCTGTTGATATGTGTGTCTATCCTTTCAACAATGCACACAAAACTTTGTACACAGATGTTTAAAGCAGCTGCCTTCATAATCACCCCAAATTTGCGGGCAATGTCCTCCAGTGGGTGAATGGACAGACAAGCTATGGAACATCCATGCAATAGAATGCTACTGAGCAATAAAAAGGAATAAACTATGAATCCATACAACCTGGATGAATTTCAAAGGCATTACCCTGAGTAAAGAAGCCAGTCTTGGAAAAGTTCATGGTGTACAATTTTATTTATACAAAAGTGTGAAAAAACAGGACGATAGTGACAAAGAATAGATCAGTGGTTCCCAGAGTTGGGGGTGGGGGTTGTGGGAAGTATATGGCTATAGAAGATTACCACAAGGGGAAATGAGAGTGGTAGAACTCTTGTGTGTCCTGGTTGTGATAACGGTTGCACAATTCTGTCAGTGAGCCTCGTGTTCAAGTATAGAACCCAACAGTTATTTCCTATTGCACTTACTTGAGGCACTGATAATGACCAGAACATCCCAGCCTCCAGACCAGAAAAGCCCAGATAGCAATGGAATGCCTAATGACCATCCCCTGCATCCTTTTCTCTGCCAAGATCATGGGCTGAACACATCCCACCTCACCCATGATTCTTGCCTGCAGGTACCATCCCCTGCCCTGAACCTCTTCTAGAAAACTCTGGTTGTCCATCTTGCAGGCAGAGAAATCAATTGTTAAGGCTTGAGCCTGCCACCTCCCACAGCTGCTGGCCCTGGAAACAAATTCCTCCCTTTCTCTTTTCCAAACCCTTATCTCTTGACTTATTAGCTTCTCTTGTGACGAGTTTATCTGAATTTGTTTGGCAACAGTATTGGCAGATCCAGCCGGGAGCTGTGCTGTGGATTTGTCCAGCCCCCTCAGATTTCCTGGGATAGAGCAGTTGGCCTCTGCAGGGCCAGGGCTCCTTGTTCATTTCCTGAGTTAACAGCTGTGATAAATCATCTCGTAACAACTTTCTATGCATGTTAAAATTCAGAGAATCAGGGGTGGCTAGGGGCTCCGTTGGTTAAGTGCTTGCCTCCAGCTCAGTTCATGATCCCAGGGCCCTGGGTTCAAGCCCCATGTCAGGCTCCATGCTCGGCAAGGAGCCTGCTTCTTCCTCTCCCTCTGCCTGCCCACTTATGTTCTGTATCTCTCTGTCAAATAAATAAATAAAATCTTCAGGAAAAAATTCAGAGAATTATACATGGAAAAGATATATATTCCTATTCTGATAATTTTAAAAAAATTTTTTTTAAAAAGAACACAAATTTGCAGGCAAACATAAAAGCCCACACTCAAGGAATCCACAGACTTGGTTTTCTTCATTCTATTCTTGGTTTCATGCCATAGTTTCTCCATCCTTAAGATAAAGTTCTTGGAGCCAGATCACAAATGGCCCTCCTTGCCCTGATTTTCCTTAACTTCATAGGTCTATATACATGATCACATGTGTATCTAGTCATGAGCACATAGATTTTGTCTCTATGTTACAGTAGCACAAGCCCCATTATTGGACAGCTGTCCTCTTAAAAAATTGTTCAGTGGTGTTTATGGGAGGGAAGGGGGAGTCTGAAGCACAAGGGGAAGAGAGGCTGTCAAACATGCTGGCCTGAAGAAGGGCCCAGCTCTCAATCTCTATTTTTTTTTAAAGGTTTTGTTTTTAAGTAATCTCTACACCCGATGTGGAGCTTAAACTTACAACTCCCAAGATCAAGAGTCTCATGCTGTGTGGACTGAGCCAGCCAAGTACCCCTCAACCTCTATCAGGCATGTTTCCAATGACACTCAGAAAATTCCAGGTCCCACTCTCACATTCTCTTGTTTGCTACCCTAATCTTGCCTCGGCATTTATCTCTCCCCTCTGGGGCATCGGAGCCAAACGAAAATCTCCATGGGCTGTCAGGGTCCAGGAAGCCTAACAAGCCCTGGCGGAAGTGAGCTGCCAGCTTAGACTCTCAGAGGCTGTCTGAAGTTGCTTGAGAGGAGAATCTCCCCTAGAAGGGTGCTCCAAGTTGGCTAGGATGACCCAGGCCTCAGAGAGAGTGCTCTGACCTAAACCAGATCTCAGTAAGGTGACTGTTCTAGAAATGCCTATTCACATGTAGCCAAAACCCACATGCAACACTGCTAGAAAGAGAACAGATACTCCTCTAGAAAAGTCAGCAGTGTAAGGGGACTTGGAAATGACCAAACCCATCCCTCTGATTTTACAAATTAGAAAACCGTGGCCCAGTGAGGGCTGTAGACATGCTTCGGGCCACAGGGAGCTGATAGTGGGGCTGGGGCTCAATCAGGTGCCCTGGTGCCATTATCTACCCAGCTGCAGACTCATGGAGGATGGAAAAGAAAGGAAAGTAACCCCAGGTGTAGGCCCTCCCCAGACTTGTCACTAGAAGAAACTAGAGAAGGCAGATAACAATCATTACCTTAAAGTACAGTCACCTTACTCCTTAGTAGAACATAACCAGTGATACTCTGTGCCTTCAGATGAACGACTTCTTCTTTCTTGTTAATTAAGAAGACAGTAAGAGAATGAGAAGGGAAATAAGCTTGGAGGGAGGAAGTCAAGAAGACATGTTCCCATCCACGCTTACCGTAAGCCTGTAGCAACCCAAGGTACTCATGGATTTGCTGAAGGATTTGTAGAGGTATTATGCTACTTGCCCCCTAGGAAGTGATTCCTGACAATGAGATACTTGCACTTGTGCCCCTGTCTCATCCTCAGAAATACATTTTCATTCTGTGCCTTCTGTGTAGGACCCTCCATCATGAAACATGAATCTTGTAAGTGGCGGGTCATTCCACATTTTATGATCAAGTCCCAAAAGCAATAGGGAAGTGCTTTCCATGATGGCGGATAGATTCTGCACCCTCTCATTGTTCACACTTGCCCTGTGAGAGCTGACTCAGTTAAGAAGGCAAGAGTAGGGATTGGGAGTGGCCTTTCCTTTCAGTTAGAGAGAAAGCTCAAAGTGCAAATGCTGATGAGGCAACACGTGGAAAGAAAGGACCAGGGTGAGTCTCAGGTACCCTGTTCAGTGAAGGACTCCTTTAGGTGTGGAGGACTGATCTGTTTTGATGTGAGGTAGTACTGGTGTGGGGGAGCTCTCGGCTGCAGGATTTAAGGAAGAATTTACCTCTGAGAGGGGCAGAAGAGGATCACCAGGGCAGAAGACACTATGATTTTGAGGAAATACTTAAAACTGTAGGAGTAAGGAGAAACTGGGACATGGAGATGGGCTTACCTGTCCACTGAGAATGCAGACTTTCTGAAGCTTGTTTGTTTTGAAGAACTGGATATGGCCATTTCTGCCTTGAAGCAGATACTCACCTTAATATGTTAGCACTTCAAATTTCCAATCTATCTGCCCAGAATTGTTTCCTGGAAGGGGTTAGTACTCCTTTCTTTGTGGGGTAGCAATAGTATCCCCACTGAACAGAGCGCTCCAATTTGTCGCCAGACTATCAGGTGTTTCTCTCCTTGATTGTGCCTGACCCTCTCTATGGCAGGACTCTGTCTTTCCTCTCCCAGTGTCCTCCTATTCAGAGCACTCTCCCTTCCCACAGGCTCCCCAGGTGTGATGGTCTGGACCACTGTCACCACCTATCACTTTCTTCCACAGACAGAAGCCCCGAGCAGTCCCAGGCCCAGAACATGAGGGTAGTCAGAAGCCAGGGCTGGTAAATGTGCCGATAGTGAAGCAAAACCCCCAGTGAGTATTCTTAAAGGCTTCAGGAAAGTGTTCTCTTAGCACCAGCAGGAGGGAAATGAGGAGATTGAGGTTTGGGAATAAGGGTTGAATGAACTTAATACAAATTCTGGCCCAAGGAATCTGTCAAGATACTCCAAGTTTCCATCTTCATCCTCACTGCTGGTAAGAAGTGGGATCCTCATTACCACAGAAATGCAGGGATGTCTGGCCCTTGTCACCCACAGCCCTTCTCCCCTCTTCAGAAGCAAAAAGTTCACTTCACTTAAGGGAAACACAGTCTCTTCCAACATTTATGAATTTTGTGTGTAAGGACAATGACTGAACTGGTCAGACTGGTTAGAAGTAGGGCTTTTCTCTAGTTCTAGGAGCCAGATGCAGCTGGAAACAGGGGGTCCAGTGAGATGATGAAGTGATGACAGAAGCTGATTCAAAGCATGTTCAAGGGCTCTATAGAAGTGATGCCAGACACGGAGCACTCACAGAGCCGGTACCCTGGAAACAGGAGAGAGAGCCACCAGCGAGGTCAGGGAGAGAGCTATAGTTCCATCCACAGCAATTAGGGGGATTGGGATTTTGGTTTTTTCTTAATAGTTATGGTTTTAAAGTAGGCACCATGCCTCCAGTGAAGCCTAATGCGTGGCTGGAACTCATGACCCTGAGATCTTGAGATAGAGACCTGAGCTGAAATCAAGGGTAGGCCACTTAACTGACTGAGCCACCCAGGGGCCCTCCTCCACTGCACTTAGGAAAAGGGAGACTGCAGGATTTTCTTCCTGAGTTCACTCTGGTAGCAGAAAGAACAAGCACTGGAGGCTAGGAGACCTGGGGTCTGGTCTCAGCTGTGCCATTAAGTAGCAGCAGCCACGAGCGAGTCACTCAAGTCCTGAATCTCAGGAATAGGTAAGTGACTGTTCCTCTGTAAAAGTGGGAATTACCTTATCTCAAGGATGGCAAGTGGAACACACACAATTACGTCCATCCTGCCTTCAATGGAGGCTACTGTTCAACTACATCGCTTATTAGAATTTTTTTTCTGCAGTGTTCTAGGCAGGCCCTTCCCATGAAAGTGGATACGCGAGTCAAAATCTACTTATTCTCCTTCAATTTAATAATCCTTACAGACCCCTCTAGCTCCTAAGTGGAAGGTTCCGACTTTCCAACTAAGAGATGGCCATTTTTGTGATCTGGTAATAGCCCACTCAATAAAAGGAAAAGGAAAATTTAGGATCATAATTTCAGCCCCATGTCCTCCCAGCCAGGGTCTGAGCAGGGTCTTCTTTTTTTTCTTTAAAGATTTTATTTATTTATTTGACAGGCAGAGAGGCAGGCAGAGAGAGAGGAGGAAGCAGGCTCCCCATCGAGCAGAGAGCCCAATGCGGGGCTCCATCCCAGGACCCTAAGCAGGGTCTTCTTGAGGTCACCCTGTCCTTCTTTCCATGCCAGAGAGTTCGGTATTTGAGCTCACCCTCCATCAGCTCACCCAGCAGAACGTCCCAGACTGAAGCTCCCTTTCACCTCAAATAGCCCATACTTAACAGCTTCATATTTGACAGCAAGGCATCTCTGAGAAAAGGAATGATCTCAGGTCACCGAGAACCAAAAGTCAGGAGCAAAGGCATGTAATTATTCTATTCCATGCTTACGAAATCTACCCAGATTTACAGTTCTCACCCGAGCAGGAACACAATCAGACAGACAGTACCAGATGATGACAGCTTCAGAAATCCAGGTGGTTGCAACTGTGTTTTATTGAAAGAAGCAGTGAAGTGGTTCACATGGGGCTCCCTTCACCCCCTCCAAACCACACAGGGGCAAGCCCTGGGCAGGGACACGTGTGTGTTTTGGATAGGAGCCCTGAGTGGAGTTCTGTCCCTCGGAACAAGGAAGGGAGAGGGGAGAAGCAGGTGCCACAAAAGGGAGGTGGGGCATCTTGCTGTTCTGGCCTCAGGTGCAGACCTACATAGAACCGTCAAAGTGGACTGGCACGTATGGATTCCCTTCACAGGCCACGATGATGGATTTCTGTAGCTGCTGGGTCTGGTAGTCGCATTTGGGGTATTTGGAGCCATTCTTCAGGCGGCAGTCAGTGATGCGCATTTTGGAGCTGCTTTGGTAGCAGTTGGGCTGCCCGTTTTTGCAGGGGACATTTCCCTGGAAGCAGACAGCCTGGACATCTGGCAGAGGCTCATGGATAAACGTGTTCACTGGCTTGCACCGTCCAACCGTCATATTCCGGCGCTTCATCATTTGGTTGCAGTAGCCGGAGGTGACGGTGGAGGTGTTCGGGTCCATGTGCTGCCGCTGGAACTTCTCGTCCCGTGACTCCTTGGCCAGAGAAGGCTGGACACAGCCCAGCACAAGCAGCACCAGGACCAGTAGTGGGAACAGGATGAAGAACCTCTCCTGAGCCATGGTGGTCTCACTCCTCTGGAAGAGCCTAGCCAGGAAAAGGAGAGAAGAGAAAAAGCACTGCCTGAGAAAGAACCCCAGCTCCTACATGTGGCCTCGCTGGCTCACAGTCTCCCTTTGGTCAGCCAGTAAGGTATCCCACCTCCTGTGCAATTTTCCAATCATTGAGATGCTCACATACACTCTTATCCAAGAGCATTTAAGTCCCCCTTGCTGGAGAGAGGTGGGTCCTCACCTCTGGGTGGTAACTAAAATCTTACAGTCCTGTGTCTGAATACTAGGAATTTTAAAATTTAAAATCCATTTGAGGGGACACCTGGGTGGCTCAGTCTGTTAAGTGTCTGCCTTGAGCTCAGGTCATGATCTGGGTGTCCTGGGATCGAGCCCCACCTCGAGCCCAGCTCCCTGCTCAATGCAGAGTCTGCTTCTCCCTCTACCTCTGCTGCCCACTCTGCCTATGCTTTCTGTGGTTCACTGTCAAATAAATAAATGAATACATAAAATCTTAAAACAATAAAATAAATAAAATACATTTAAAAAACAAATACATTTATACCCAGTGCTCAAGGGGCTTATTAGAAAATCCTTTTGAATAAACCATGAGCTGAACTGCATCCCTGAAATACCACATGACCTCCAGGATCATGACAGACAGAGAGAGGCCTGTTGTCCTCCAACAAAAGGGCAACCACCCAGTGCCTAACACCAGCATCATAGAGGGATGCCATTGTATTCCCAAGAGTGATGCTTCCCTCCCCCAATGCCTTTGGTTCCCTGCAGCCCACATGCTCCATCCCGATATTGGTCCAGCTCAAGTTTTTCCAGGTGCTAACCTCAGCCACCCCGGTCCCTCCAATCCAACACAGAAGTAGAATGAGTCCGAGACCACCTCTTCAACCACTGACCTGGATCTCTAGCTTGATCTCTAGCACAGAGCCGAAGGCCAGTCTCTGTGATCCCCAGATCCCTGGGGAGGGAATCTTATACAGATTACAAAGGGGCTTGGCTTCCAAGGAAAGATAGGTGGGAGGAGCATCTTGGTTTCACTTTAGTGGGAATCAAGGACCTTGTGAGGAAGGACATTGTAGGGAAACATCCACACCACTTTTTTTTTCAGGACTGCTGAGAAAGGTGAATCTTGGCTACAACGGTATTGATGTCTGAACCTCAGCAAAGTCCTTGTCATCTCAGGAGGCCATTCTCAACAAATAGTACTTGGAGGTTTGTAAAGGACACATAAACGTGATCCTCACAACAGCAGGGAAAGGATGTCCTCTGTCTCCCCAGGGGTCCTGGCATGGCTGGAATTCCAACCTCACCTCTTGGTGGGGGGCAGGGTGTGGGCATCCAGCTGCACCCAGTGGAATGCTGCAAGGACCTGAGGTCTGGGGTTTGGGGGGGGGGTGGCGGTATGGGCAGTGATGACAGATGATTAAATCATGCAGAGCAGGAATCGTGTGGTGTGATAACACCAAAGCATAAGTCAACCAAAGTGTAAATCAGCAGGGCTCAGTCTTCTGCTCCCTGATACAGGTCTGTACCCACACCCTTTAGCCCCCAAATCCTGCTCTTCCTGTGCAGGAGGGCACTTCTGGGGGATTGCTCCAAAAAACACAATCCT
>NC_081569.1:49451517-49482312 GCF_022355385.1 Mustela nigripes | reverse complement strand
AGGATTGTGTTTTTTGGAGCAATCCCCCAGAAGTGCCCTCCTGCACAAGAAGAGCAGGGTTTGGGGGCTAAAGAGTTTGGGTACAGACTTGCATCAGGGAGCATAAGACTGAGCCCTGCTGATTTACACTTTGGTTGACTAATGCATTGGTGTTATCACACCACACGATTCCTGCTCTGCATGATTTAATCATCTGTCATCAGAAGGCCACACTGGCAGTTTTATGACCCAGATGCCAGGTGTCCCCATCTTTATATGCAACTGCTTATAAAACAGTTACTGTGTCTGGCCAGTTCAAAAGGTCTTTCCGCCCAGTTCAAAACTTCACTACAAGGGGAAATGGAGCTTTAAAATGGAGTCTTTAGTGCGCAGAATGTTATACGATTTCACACCTCCTAGAAAGAGACCTGACTTTTCTGGGTGACAATTTCCATTCCTCTGGAATGAGAATAATCATAATTCCCTCCTTGCTCTGGATTTAGATGGTCTCAGTCCAAATTCTGATTTAGCATCTGAGGAGCTGGGCAACTCCCAGAACTGAATTTCTTTCCCTGTTCCTCCATTTCCTCAGCCCTGAAATGGGGATGATGATAAGTACGTCTTAGGTTTATTATGAGGACAAAATAAGGTAAGATGGGCAGAAGGCTCGGAGAGATCATTGGAAAGCATGATAAATGCTAGCTCTCATGATGGCTCACATAGGGTGCTGTTGACATCCTCCATAAAGGATCCGTATCATTGACATGGAGCCATTTCTGACTTCCTAAGAAAGTAGGGGTGAAGTAAAGGACCTCACAGCCTTTCTTTCTTTCTTTTTCTTTTTCTTTTTTTTTTTTTTTTTTTTTTGCAAAAAACCGGAACGTGAAAAAGTAGGCAGTTTTGAAGCCCTGAGGAGAGGAAGAAAGGGGAAGAGGAAAGAGAGGGACCTCAGTAGAAAGAACAGAATTCCTTAAAGGGAAGAGTTTTTATTATGTTGCCACATGATATCTAAGAACTCTTCCGTGAAGTCAGCATGATTTGTGTACAAGTATGAATTGGAAAGTGCCAGCGGATGAGGATGATGTGGTGTGGTATGAGCTTTTACTTTTATGTTTCTGTAATTTGCCTAGCACCCTACCTTCCACCCAGGTTTGGCCTGTCTCTTTGTCCCATATAGCACGCATATCATCTGGAGTGGTGTTGGGAGGAAAACTTCCCTTAACCACTTAGGTTCATGTCAGAGAGCCTGTAATGTCCCTGATAAAAAAAGACTGACAGGAAAATAGACAAGGTTTATTTGCATGCCGATGTCAGAGAACAAAAGAAGTGGCTCCCTGAACAGCAAGGGATAGAGGTTTCTAGATTAACTTCATAGGCGAGGGAAGTGAGGGAAATAGGATATAAATGGGGTCTTGTTTTTGTGTTTTGTTGGGAGATAAATGAACTTTTGGGAACAAGTGGGAAGCAAGGCAGTTTGTGATAATGTTTGCTTATGTAGGTGTGAGTGGCCTCTCCTCTTCCAGTCTGTAAAACTTCCCCAGTGGAGATTTAGGGAAGTTTCACTCTCAGAAGATTGCCTTTATTCAGGTAAGAGAATCTCTGAGAGACCCCTGGTGGCTCTGTTGGTTAGGCATACAGCATTGATTTCAGCTCAAGTCTTGATCTCAGGGTCTTGGGATTTACCTCACCATCAGGTTTCTCCCTGTCACTGGGGAGTCTGCTTAAGATTCCCTGTCCCTCTCCCTCTGCCTTTCTTCCCCTACCTCTCAAAGATAAAATAAAATAATCAGTTAGACCTGAGCAGGTGAAAAGTTAGTGATTTTTACATCAACCACTTTTTAAGGGAAAGGTACTTGTTACCTTGCTCTCTCTCTCCTGCTTGCTTCTGACCAGGGACGGAGCACTGCCCCTTCCTCTGGTTCATTGTGCCATTAATTCATTCTCTCCCCACAACTCTCCATCTCCCCATTTCTGGGAGCTATAAGTAACAAATCTTAAGACTTTGCTTCTGTGTCCATGTCCTGAAATGGAGCCCTGGGTTTTTCACTCCCCAAAGTGGTAACTGGAATGCTGAGGGAGTAACCTGACCATGTGGATGGCTTGACCCCTCTTCAGCACATTATAATCTTAAGAGAATACTCTGATTTCTCAACACACCAGCATAGAATTATTTACCCTGACACTAGGGAATGAAGATAAAATAAGGCATTTGCTGACAAAACAATAAGATATAACAAAACCTAATGGAGTTTATAACTTCATTAAAGCAGCCCTCCACTAAAAAAATGTCTAAGCATGGATTTCAGGTTACCGAGAAAAGCTACTCAATGGAAGTCTGAAATTCAGGAAGGAATTAAAAAAAGTTGATGACAAATATGTGAACAAATCAAAGATGTCTTGACTATATAAAGCAATAATGTCTTGTTGAGTTAAGAAGATAATATTAAAATAGACATCAGGAGCATAACTTGGAAGTGATGTGAATTGCCAAGTGTTCAAGAGATGATTAGACTTGTCTATGTTTACTATGCATTTGAGAATTTCTAAGGTAAACAATGAAAAGATTTGAAACACAGGGTTTGAATTCCAAACTAGCAGAGGGAATAAGTAGAGTGTGGATCAGTTAGGATAGTCTAGGTTGTGCTGTAGTAACAAACTCAAACTTTCAGTAGTTTAAAGTTTCTTTCTCATTTCCTGCTACATGTCTATCCTGGTCTAGCTAAGGGGCTCTGCCTGCTGTATTCACTTGGGAAAATGGGCTGACACAGGCTTCATCTTGACACACACTGTCATAATCAAAGAAGCAAAGGAAAGACAACATAGCACTGGGATGCCCAGGTGGCTCAGTCGGTTAAGCAACCTGCTCATGACTTTGGCTCAGGTCATGATCTCGGGTCATGAGATCAAGCCCCAAGTTAGACTCCAGGCTGAGTGTGGAGCCTCCTTGGGATTCTCTCTCTCCCTCCCGTTCTGCCTTCCACCCACTCAAACTCTCTCTAAATAAATACAATAAATATTTGTAAATTGTAAATAAATACAATTGTAAATAAATTGTAAATAAGATTGTAAATAAATACAATCATAAAAAAAAAATAGCAGCCCACAGGGCCACTCTTAACCCTTCTACTGGAAGGGTCACATATCACTTCTATTCACATTTCATTGACCAGAAGAAGCCTCATGTTAACATTTAAGTACAAGAGACAGAGAAATAGGATCCTTTTAGGTGCCTGGAACAAGAGAAGTATTTGTGAGCAGCTTTAATGGCTGTCGCAGAATAACAAATACACCCATAATCCAAAAGAAGAGAAGAAAGTATAGGAAATAGAAATGCCAGACAAATGAGACACATAGAAAAAGCAAACTAAGATAGTAGATATTCACTGAGGAGAATAAATTGAATAATTACATTATATAAATGGACTAAATGGTCCAGTTAAGAGATAAGATTAATAGAGGGGGAAAAAATGAACACTCTCTCTTTCTCTTCATTACAGATTAAAATGTGATATCAATCTCTCAAAATTTTTCTCAAGTAGTTTGACATACATCACAGTTGTCATTTCTTTAGGCACATACAGTGTGATATTCATTTCCATAAATCACTCTTGAGAATTTGACTAGAGCCTGTAGAGTGAGAAGACCATATGTATTAGTTGCAGCTTTATGACTGGTATGTTATGATCATGAAAATTTTTCCACCTCTCTGGACCTCAGTTTCATCATCTATAAAATACACAAGCTGGATGATTGGCAAAGCACTAATAAAAAAGAATTTAAAAGCATAGCGATTGGAGTCTGTTTAGACGGGGCTGTGGAATCAGTTCACATTTTTAATTATTCCTGCAACACTGATTGGCATTTTTCTGGATGAGAGCAGATGAATAACCAAAAGTCCTGCATTATGATTTTAAAGATCAATAATATATCAACTTCTGTATTTGTTTCCTTATCTGTAAATTAGGAATAATTAAAGTACCTTATTCTAAGATGCTATAGACTGAATGTTTGTTTCCCACCCACCACCCCAAATTTGTATATTAAAACCCAAGTCTCAATGAGATGGTATTTAGAGGTGAAGTCTTAGAGAGGTGATTATGTCATGAAGGTGGAGCACTAGTGGATAGGATTAGTGCCCTTACAAGAGAGACCACCGAGAGCTCCTTAGTCCTCTATCATGTGAAACTGGTTCATAGGTATGAAACCATATAAATGCCCCTGTTTGTCCAGGGCAATACCTATTTATGCTCATTCTCTTGACTAATAAATAATAATATCCCTCTTCACTCCCAAAAGTGTCCCCATTCTGACAGAAAATTATATGGTCACCCTATTGAAAACACACAGTAAACCCTAATAGAATTTTAATATTATTATTACCACCACTGATATTGTTCCTTCAAGAGTCAAAATTAAAGTTCAGTTTTAATTCTGTTTAGTAGAGGTGACAGTGATTAAAGTTTCTGATCGGGAGGGAGGCATAGACTGACGATCTCTAAATTCTATCTTTATTTTTTAAAAGATTTTATTGATTTATTTGGCACATAGGGAGAGCATAAGCAGGAGGAACATCAGAGGGATAGGGAGAAGTAGGTTTTCTCCTGAGCAGGGAGCCCGAGATGAGGGGCTTGATCCCAGGACCCTGGGATCATGACCTGACCCAAAGGCAGACACTTAACCGACTGAGCCAACCAGGCCCTATAACTTCTATCTTTATAGAGAATCAGAGAGCAGTGAAAATGGAATGGGTGTATCAGGAAAACACAGGCAGATCTGGGTTTGGACATCACAGTAGACACACGAAGATTTACGCTGGAGAAACCGTAAGATGGCACTGAGACGTTCAAAGCAGTGCTTCCAAGAGAGCTTGAGATAACCACGTAAAACTGAGTATAACTCATAGGGATGATGGTGGGAAACATAGCTGTACCTGAGGCTCCCGGGGGTAAAATGGGACAGACAGGTTTGTAAATAGGAAGCAAAGGGAGTGAATGAAGGCTGGAGGAAGAGGGGTCTAAACAATGCAGCTTACCTTGCACCTAAAGGTTGCCTTTGGCTACTCCCTTCTGTGTGGTAGACAGTAGAGTGGCCAGAAAGAGGAAGGGGGTAGATCCAGAGCAGGATGTGTCTTATCTGCGGTCCCCCGTCTTGCCCTATCTCCAAAACTGCCTCTCAAGAGCCTTTGGTTCCTTCTAAGTTTCTGGGGGATGTTGCCTCAAGACAGCTTCAAATCTCCCAGAAACACCCAGGCCTCAGAAAAAACAGACCATTTGAGATAGCATTTCAGATCTGGAACTTGGTCAGCCAGCTCCGATGACCAGGGTAACAGCTGAAGAGTGAAATCATTACTGGCTGAAGTTCTCAGTGAACAATGTAGTTTTTGTTTAACATTTCTGAGCACTTGTTGACTGATCAAGTTTCAGAAAATACTCTCTTCCAGGGAAAAGTGTTTAGACTGGGTGTAGGAGTAAGTCAGGGAGGTCTGGGGTTTGTCCTGACCTTTCAATGACCTTCCAGCCCCTTGAGAACATTGCCCTTGTAATCAGTTCATCCTGTCCAATGACGAGTCTAAGGAAAGAGAAGAGGGCTCTCTCTGGGATGATCAAATAGATATGCCTGCTTATCTGCATGTTATCATCTCAGTCTCAAAAACACTTTCTGCTCCTGATTCTATGCCCACTTAACTTCATTTGTGACTTTGTGGAACATCAAGTAGTGAGAAAAAGCATGGGCCTGAATTGGAACCCCAATGCCACTGTATAGTCTATGGCTAACAACATGGTGTTGCTTATGCATTACTGTATGGCACACTTACTAAACACCAATACTTTCATTATCTCTGATTTTATGGTTTAGGTATGAAACATCAGTCTTCAGCAGGGTAGGGTAAAGATAAGGGAAAAACTGCAAACACATCCTAAACTTTTTGAGTAGTCTTGTTCATTATAGTAGTATGGGTAAAACAATTCTCAGACTATGTTAGATGTATTACAAGAGTAAGCAAATGTGCACAAAGGTTAATGTTGTGAAGAGCCAGGGTTCAACCTGGATATGTGTTTATGGAATAGATGGAGGAAACAGAGTGGAGGAAGAAACTTTTTCTTCCACCCTCTTAGGTTCAGAGACTGGGAATGTACAAGATAAACTGACAAAAGATAGACTAGCAAGAGAAAAATCCTGAGTTACATATACATATACAGCACCAAGAGTGAATCCTAATGGATTCTATGGACTTGTGGTGGTGTGTCAATGTAGGTCCATCATTTGTAACAAACGTACTGCTCTAGTGTAGGATGTTGAGAGTGGTGGAGGCTGTGCATGGCGGGGGGCATGGGGACACAGGGTATATGAGAATTCTGCTTTCTGCTCATTTTCTTTTGTGAATCTAAAACTCTCCCAAAAAATGATGTCTATTTAGAAGGAAAAATTAAAAAGAGATGCTAATTTCTTCAAAAATTTCAAAGACCTTAACTTATTTCACTCAGCATCATCTCTTCCAGTCCTGTCTATGTTGATACAAAAGTTGGGTATTCATCTTTTGTGATGGAGGCATAATTCTCCATTGTAAATGCCAAGCAGAGAATGTCAATTATCATGTGGTTTCACTTATTTGTGGAGCATAAGGAATAACACGGTAGACATTGGGAGATGGAGAGGAGAAATGAGTTGGGGGAAATTGGAGGGGGAGACAAACCATGAGAGACATGGACTCTAGAAACAAGCTGAGGGTTTTGGAGGAGAGAGAGGTGGGGGGTTAGGTGAGCCTGGTGGTGGGTATTATGGAGGGCATGTATTGCATGGAACACTGGGTGTGGTGCATAAACAAAGAATTTTGAAACACTGAAAAAAAATTAAGTTAAAAATAAGATAAAATAAAAGAATGTCAATGCTAAAAAAAAAATTTCAGAGATCTAAGATACAGAGACTGTGGAAATGTTACAGATTAAATGTGGCTAAAGACACATGGCAACTAATGTGACACCTGACACTGGCCTTGAACCGGAACTAGCTGGGAGAGTATATGTGATGCAGGAATGCCTTCTGCATGCATAACCTCCAAGTCTGTACTTCCAGGCCCCCCACATGACAGGCACAAGGCCTGTCCTACACCATCCCTACCCCTCAAATGCACACGAGAGGGAGGGGGAGATGAGTGACCCTGGAGATTTAAAGCCATTGCTCTACACAGGAGGACCTAGAGTGGGGCAGGCGCAGTTTCAGGATTTGCCATAAGCAGAGAAATGAGAAGACAACCTTGATCTTAATCAAGAATGTGTGGACAGAAAAACAATCTGAGGGTTTTGAAGGGGTGGGGGGGAGGGAGGGGGGGAGAACCAGGTGGGGGGGGGGGTAGAGGGGGGGGGGGGGGTGGGGGGGGGGGGGGGGGGGGGAGGTTGGGAGAACCAGGTGGTGGGTATTATAGAGGGCACGGATTGCATGGAGCACTGGGTGTGGTGCAAAAACAATGAATACTGTTACGCTGAAAAAAATAAATTAATTAAAAAAAAAAAAGAATGTGTGGACAGACCATGTGATTGATCAGATTCAATGAAACCCTCTTGAGAACAAGCTTTCAGGCTCTTGGACAGGCTGCATACAGCGGCCATGTCCCCAGAGAGGATAAACTGAGTGCACTCTGTGTGGATAGACTGACCAGACCATGATAAATGATGTTGATAAAGAAGGGAATTAGGCTACTGAGAAAGGAGGGGACAATCAGACAAAAGATCTTTATTCCATCAGTGGTCTTTCATGATCGTTGATGTGTGGGAACCCTGATTCTTTCAAAGACCAGCCCACTTGTTCCACTTTTTTTGGTAGGATGAAAACCGTATAGAGAGCCAATGGAGGGAAAGTCCACATTTTTCTTTCATAGTCCAGTGGGGCATCTCCCAGCCTTCTCTGCTGTTCTGTCATAATGGTTCTAAATCTCTGTGTTTGCATTTGAATGCAATTAATAATTTTTGTCTTTTCTCGGTAGTTATGGTAAGTCAACATCTGTACAGAATTTGTACAGAACATCTGTCCAGAATTACTTAACATAGTTTGTTGTTGCCACCACTGCTGTCATTTTAATGCCTACTGCTCCTACTTCCTGCTACCAATGGCAAGACACTTAGCATGACTCTTTAGGAAAGCATCACTCAACTCCTCTCTGTCTAGTACCAAGGCTCATTATATCCTTCTGTCCTCTGCAGGGAAACCTCAGAACCAGGGTCACAGTGGGGACAGTTGTTCACCTGGGATTTGACTGCTGACCCTCAGGTTGGATCTTGTATAACTCCTTGAGGTGAGCTGATCTGAATTTCCTTCAAATGAGAGTCTACAGTCAGTGTCATCTCTTCCTTTAAGAAATCTATGCATTCCTGGGGTATCTGGGTGGCTCAGTCAGTTAAGCCCTGGAATCTTGATTTTGGCTTATGCCATGAGCTCAGGATCATTGGATCAAGCTTCATGTTGGGCTCTGGGCTCAGTATAGAATCTGCTTGAGATTTTCTCTACCTCTGCCTCTGTCCCACTCCTTCCCCTATTCCCACTCACTCTCTCTCTAAAATAAATAAATAAAATCTTAAGAAAATAAGAAATCTGGGCTTTCCTTTTCCCATTTTCCCGAGGCCATGCCATCTCTATGACAAGAAATCCAGGAGCTTCTGACTTCTCAACCAGATTCCTTCTATTTCTTCTCTTTCTGCCTCATCACCATCATCTCATATCCCCTTGCCGCTCCCCAGCCACACCAGCTTCTTTAGGGACAGAGAAGATGCCAAGCTTTTGCCTGCCCCAGGACATTTACACTTGTTGTTGTTTTGCGTGAAATATTCTCTTTTTTTAAATTTATTTTTTTATTTATTTTCAGCATAACAGTATTCATTGTTTTTGTACCACACCCAGTGCTCCATGCAATCCGTGCCCTCTCTAATACCCACCACCTGGCTCCCCCAACCTCCCACCCCCCCCCACAACTTAAAACCCCTCAGATTGTTTTTCAGAGTCCATAGTCTCTTGTGGTTCACCTCCCCTTCCAATTTCTCCCAACTCCCTTCTCCTCTCTAACTCCCCATGTCCACCATGCTATTTGTGCTCCACAAATAAGTGAAACCATATGATAATTGACTCTCTCTGCTTGACTTATTTCATTCAGCATAATCTCTTCCAGTCCCGTCCATGTTGCTACAAAAGTTGGGTATTCATCCTTTCTGATGGAGGCATAATACTCCATAGTGTATATGGACCACATCTTCCTTATCCATTTGTCCATTGAAGGGCATCTTGGTTCTTTCCACAGTTTGGCAACCATAGCCATTGCTGCTAAAAACATTGGGGTACAGATGGCCCTTCTTTTCACTAGATCTGTATCTTTGGGGTAAATACTCAGGAGTGCAATTGCAGGGTCATAGGGAAGCTCTATTTTTAATTTCTTGAGGAATCTCCACACTGTTCTCCAAAGAGGCTGCACCAACTTGCATTCCTACCAACAGTGTAAGAGGGTCTCTTTTACACTGTTGGTGGGAATGAAATATTCTTTTATATGACCATCTCCTCGTTCAACAGGTTTCCATTTAAATATACCTTCATCAGAGTTCTCTCCTCAGCACACTATCTGTGGTCCTTGTCTTAGTCTGTTTAGGATGCTACAACAAGCTGTCTTATACTAGATGGCTTATAAACAACAAACATCTCTTTCTAACAGTTTAGGGGACTGGAAAGTCCAAGATCAAGGCATCAGCAGATTTGATGTCTGCTGAGAATCCACCTCTTGGTTTATAGATAGATAAAATCCTTCTGCTGTGTCCTCATATGGTGGCAAGGCAGGGGGTTCTGGAAATCCCCTTTATAAGGGCACTACTCCCACTCCTGAGGGCTCCACCCTCATTCATGATCTAGTCACCTCTCAAGGGCTTGACCTCCTCATGCTATTAGAGAATTATATGTTAGGATTTCAACATTTCAAACATTCTGTCTATAGCAATTCTATTCTACCCAATTCTTCTATTAGATCACCTTACTTTTTTCTTTCATAGCTCTTATTAAAACTTGCATTCTTCATTTTGTTATTTGTTTAATATTCTCTGCCTCCACTAGAATGTATGTGTCAAAAAGCAGGGCCTCTCATTTTTCATAGAACTATAACAAACAACCCAAAATTTGTATGAAACCACAAAAGAGCCCAAAGAGCCAAAGTAGTCTTGAAAAGAAAAACAAAACTGGAGGCATATACTTTCAGACTCCAAGTTATATTACAAAGCTGTAGAAATCAAAACAGTATGGTACTGGCACAAATAAGGACACATAGATCCATGGAATTAATTGAAAACCCAGAAATAAACCCTCAATTATATGGTCAATTAATATTCACCAAAGCAGAAAAGACTATCCAAAGGCAGAAAGACAGTCCCTTCAACAAATGATTGGGAAAAATAAACAGCTGCATGTCAAAGAATGAAACTGGACCACTTTTCTTTTACCAAACATAAAAACACACCCCAAATGGATTAAGGACCTAAATGATCTGAAACCATAAAAATCCTAGAAGATAGCACAGACAGTAATTTCTCTGACATCATCTATAGCAACAAATTTCTAGATATGTCTCCTGAGACGAAGTAAAGGCAAACATAAACCAGTGGGACTACATCAAAAGAAAAAACTTCTGCACCATGAAGAAAACCATCAATAAAACTAAATGGCAACTGGGGCACCTGGGTGGCTCAGTCAGTTAAGTTCAGCTCAGGTCATGATCCCAGGGTCCTGGGATCCATCCCTGCATCTGACTCTCTGCTCAGCAGGGAGCCTGTTGCCCCCTCTCTCTGCCTGCCTCTCTGCCTACTTGTGATCTCTCTCTCTGTCAAATAAATAAATAAAATCTTAAGAGAAAAATAAATAAAGTAAAACTAATTGGCAACCTACTGAATAGGAGAAGATAGACTTTTTTTTATGTCTGTTATGTCCAGATGAGGATCTGGGTGTAACAGATGTAAAGAAAGTGTATATTCCATAAAACAATGGATATACCCTGTAGTTATGTCTCTCTGTCCCATAATCCTATATGAAAGGAGTTCAGGGGCACCTGGTGGCTCAGTCATTAAGCATCTGCTTTCGGCTGTGGTCATGCTCCCAGGGGCCTGGAATCCAGCCCCACATTAGGCTCCCTGCTCAGTGAGGAGTCTTCTTCTGCTTCTTACTCTGCCTACTGCTGCCTTTGCTGTGCTCTCTCTCTCTCTGTCAAGTAAATAAATATTTTTTTAAGTTCATATTTTTTTCATAAGCATTGGAGGGCTAAGATACATCACATCCAGCAATAAATTTAGTGTTGCTGCCAAAAAGAGCTAATGTCATGCTTACTTTTTCACAGCTATACAGGTAACTCCATCACACAATGTGATCTTTGTATATATGGTTTTATTTCCCATATAGTCATGGAACTTGTGAGGCAAGGAAACCTGGATTGGGCCCTAGTCTTCCATTTCCTTGCCTTTTGTGGTGTTGGAAGATTTATCTCTAATGGCCCCTCAGTAGCTAATACAGGCTCTTTGTATGTTGTAGGGTGGCTCAGAAGGTAAAAAGCACCTTGCTCAAGGTCACATGGCTTAAAAGTACCCGGCTTTTAATAACGTTTTTAATGATACCTAAAATGGGGGTGCTTGGGTGGCTCAGTGGGTTAAAGCCTCTGCCTTCGGCTCAGACCATGATCCCAGGGTCCTGGGATCGAGCCCCGCATCAGGCTCTCTGCTCAGCAGGGATCCTACTTCCTCCTCTCTCTCTGCCTGCCTCTCTGACTACTTGTGATCTCTGTCTGTTAAATAAATAAAATCTTTAAAAAAAAGGTGATACCTAAAACGGTCATCATGCAAAATTCGTGCTTTCTTCCCAACATCAAACTGCCTTCTTAAGAAAGAATGGTGGGTGGAACACCAAGGGAGAAGTCAATGATGATTTTTCTTAGAGAAAAATATTTTTGTATCAAAATAGGAATTCTCTGGATGGTGTGTGTTACTAATCATGTTTCTGGAAGACATTAAAACAAACAAACAAACAAACATTGCTAGGACCCCTGACTGGCTCAGTCAGAAGAACCTGCTGACTCTTGATCTAGGTGTCATGATTTTGAGCCCCACATTGGGTATAGAAGTTACCTTTAAATAAATAAATAAATAAATAAATGGAATTTTTTTTTTTTTTTAATTGCAGTGAGGCCCCTGGGTGGTACAGTTGGCCAAGTGGCCCACTCTTAGTTTTGACTTAGCTCACGATCTCAGGGTCTTAAGATCAAGCCCCACATTGTGTTCCACACTCAGCCTGGTGTCTGCTAATGTTTCTCTCTCCCTCTCCCTCTGCCCTTCCCCATATTTGCTTGCTTGCTCACTCTTTCTCTCTCTCTCTCTTTAAAATAAATAAATCTTTTTAAAAAAATTGCAGTTATTCAGAGGTTAGGGATTTTTCCTGAAGTCTTCTTGGAGAGAAAGAAGTGAATTAACCCCATAGAAGTCAGTCAAGAATTCTCTGAGCAACCCTGGGATTCCAAACATTCCTCTATCAGTATCACCCACCTGGAGGAGGAGTCCAAAAGTCTAGGTGAGTGTGTGGTCCGTGCTGCAGCAAAAAGAGTATTTGATGAGGCTAAAAAAGACCTCAGAATGTCTGACTTAAGAAGCCAACATTTTAAATAACATCTCCATTTTTTTCTTATTAGAGAAGTAACATATATTCAATAAAGAAATGTTAGGAAATTTGGAAAAATCACAAATCTTAAAAAAGACCAGAAACAAAAACAGGGCTGCTTCAGTGGTTTAGTTGGTTAAGTGGCTGCCTTTTGCTCAGGTCATGATCTCAGGGTCCTGGGACAGAGCCTTGAGTGGGACTCTCTGCTCAGTGGGGAATCTGCTTCTCTCTCTGCCCCTCCAACCCCCACGTATGCAAGCCAGCTCTCTCTCTCTTTCTCTCAAATAAATAAAATCTTCAAAACAAAGCAAAACAAAAAACCCCAGCTGTAATCTCAACAACCAAAGATACACTCCCCATATTCACAAATTTCTAACCAGTACTTTTTCTGGTTATATTTGAAATGAAAATGTGTGATAGGATACCTAGTATTTTACCTTCTGCTTTTTTTTTTTAAACAATAACAAGAGAATGTTTTCCCCTTCCCATAAGCATTCTCATGGGGTATATTTTATAATGGCAGCATTGTTTTCCATCCTAGATTTCTACCACTTACTTATCCTTTCTCTAATCGCTGAGAGCTTCAGTTATTCTGTCCACACAGGGCAGCAACCTGATAGCTGATAACTGTGTCTGAAATTTTGCCTCAGTGCTGGTGGCCTTTCTCCTCAAGTTGTTTCAGTGCATGTGATCACCAGGGTGGGGACCGACCTGTTTTCCTGGAAGTTCCTGTCAAGATTTTTTCTTTTTAATTTAGAGACAGGTTTACTGGGTTTGATATTTATTGGAAGGTAAAGAAAATTATATTATCAGAGCTTTAGGTTTAGAAAACAAACATATTCCTTCATGGAGAGCAAAATCCAGGATGTTAGAATTAATCTCAAACCTTCCAAAACTATTTCCATGCTCTATTCCCAGAAATTACTCATATTGTCATGTAGTTACAATTTCTCTTGTCCTCCATTTCTTGTCTACACAATTCATTCCTATTTCCAGCTGTCATTTTTTTCTCTGTCTAGAGGACTTCCTTCAGGCAATGAACTCTTTTAGCTTCTGTATATCAGAAAAGTCTTTGTTTAATAAGCCTAATAAGAAAGACATCTCATAGGTTTTATCAATAAAAAAGGTACAAATAAAAGGTCAGACAGAAATAGGATGTAAACCCAGATGTTTCGAAATTAAACAGAGTATGATTAACTTTGTGTTGATATATTTATTATTTTTTTATTCAAATTCCAATTAGTTAACATACAGAGTAACATTAGTTTCAGGTATACAATGTAGTGATTCAACATACAACACCCAGTTGTGCTGATGTATTTAAATACTTTAGATGAAATGGATAAATTCCTAGATAAATACAACCTGTTAAAGCTATCTCAAGAAAAAATACGAAACTCAGTCTCTCCTTAACAATTAAAAAAATTGAAAAGAAAAAAAAATTGAAAAGAAGTTAAAAATAGTCACAGGGCACCTGGGTGGCTCAGTGGGTTAAACCTCTGTCTTCGGCTCAGGTCATGATCTCAGGGTCCTGGGATCGAGTCCCGCATCTGGCTCTCTGTTCAGCAGGGAGCCTGCTTCCTCCTCTCTCTCTCTGCCTGCCTCTCTGCCTACTTGTGATCTCTCTCTGTCAAATAAATAAATAAAATCTTAATAAATAAATTTGTAAAAAAAATAGTCACATAGAAAGTGTCAGACAAGCTCACAGATGAGTTCTGTAAATAATAAAATAACACACAATTCCAATATAGGAAATAAAAAAAGAGGGAATACTCCTCAACTCATTTCTGAAAGCCAATGTATCAAAATCAGACAAGAGGGCGCCTGGGTGGCTCAGTGGGTTAGGCCGCTGCCTTCGGCTCGGGTCGTGATCTCAGGGTCCTGGGATCGAGTCCCGCATCGGGCTCTCTGCTCCGCAGGGAGCCTGCTTCCTCCTCTCTCTCTCTCTCTCTGCCTGCCTCTCTGCCTACTTGTGATCTCTCTCTGTCAAATAAATAAATAAAATCTTTAAAAAAAAAATCAGACAAGATATTAAAATCTTGTCTTAAGGATATCAAAATCAGACAAGATAAAACCAAAAATCATAATAATACATACCAATTTCATTCATGAACATAAAGGGAAAATGAAATCCTTAAATATTAGCAAAATCAATTCAGTTAGATATAAAAAAAGATAATTTAGCATAACCAAAATGGATTTATGCCAAAGTTGGTTTAGTACTCTAAAATCAATTAATGCAATTCACCCCACTGTTAACCAGGAAAAGAAGATGAAACTGAAAAAAGAACAAAGGCTTTTATTGGGGTCTCAGAGTTACAATTTGGGGAGTACAGATGCCAGAATAACTAGAAAAGTGTCCCTTCATGTGGGGAGACTTCATGAAAAATAAGGAAGGGGTAATTAAATGATTTCAATAATGAAAAGAAGGGAAAAAACCTTGGTAATTTGGTGCTAATCCGTTGAGCCACTTCTGATTACTGCTTTATTAATGACTTTATTGGTGCTATCAAATGAAATTGCCCTGGTATGTATTAACTTTACTGTCCTCATGAAATACTAATGCCAGTTGTCCTGCTGAAATTTTATGAGCAACTTCTTGTAAAACTATTGCAACTTCTGGCCTAGCTCAAGAGTTCATTAGTTGAAAAGGAAAATGGAGCTTCAAAATGGAGTAGCTCTGTTCAGAAATTTTATACAATCCCACACCACTAACCGATTAGGAGAGAAACACTATGTAACTGCATCATTAGATGCAGAAAAATTAGTCAATAAAATTCACAATCCTTCAAGGGTGGAGAGCAGGATAGAAGGTAAGGGAATTCTCCCATTCTGAAAATGGGATTCTTCAAAAAATCCTTAACACCAACAGGACTTACAACAATGGCCCATGAAAGTTACCTAGAAGGCATTTCTATGGCAAGCATTAGCCTAAGTGATGAGGGTCACAAAGGAAGACAACACAAGGACAGCTTCTGGCATCATGGGGGATGAAAGTCAGAGAGAGTATCCAGTTTTGTCACCATTATTACAGGACAGTAAGCTCTCCACACCTGTTTACTCCGTGGGTATCTGGCCAGTCAGTCCATGCCCTAGAGTCGGGTTTCTTTACAGTCAAAGTCTTGACGCCATTTCGGTGGAGGGTAAAGGTAAGGAAAAAAGTCACCTACAAATGCTCCCTCTCGTGAATAGAACTCCCTTCAGAAATAGCTTGTGTAGGGGCACTGGGCTGGCTCAGTGGGTAAAGCATGTGACTCTTGATTTCTAAGTCGCTGGGCATGGATCGCCCTTTTAAAAAATGTGGGTGATGTGTGTAATGGGTTACAAGATAAACTTATTTTCAGTACAGCTTAACTGTAAAGTTGATAGCATAAGTACATGTTCTGTAGGTATCTTACTTCCTTTCCTTCATAATTGCAGTGCTGGAATGCAAATCTCAAGGTGGCAAGCTCAATACTAAAGAGCACCACAGCATGAAAGTTATGACAAAACTCCTAAATCTGTTCCTTTAAAGTAAGGCTGAATGCTCGTTCAATTATCTGCTTATTCAGCTATTATCCTCCAGCACCGCACAGGTAACCATCACACTTCCAAAGTCATCTCCCAAATCTATTTTTTTTTTAAATTTACCCATTTATTTGACACAGAGAGAAGGCACAAGCAGGGGGAATGGCAAAGGGGGAGGGAAAAGCAGCTCCCCACTGAGCAGGGAGCCCAAAGCCTGGATAGATGCTAGGCTCCATGTGAGACTCCATCCAAGGACCCTCAGATCACAATCTGAGCCTAATGCAGATACTGACTGGGCCACCAAAGTGCCCCCATGTCCCCAGATCTTAAGGGAAGCCCAGGAAAAAGTTCTGGTCTCCACTTGGCTAGCAGATTCAGGGATCAAAGCACCCTAAATGTCCTAGTGACCCCACTCCTCCACCCCCCACCCCTCTGGAACCCCTCAGTTTGTTTCCTATGATTAAGAGTCTCTATGATTTGTCTCCCACTCTGGTTTCCCCTGGTTTTATTTTTTTCCTATGAGCCTCTGTGTTGTGTCTTAAATTCCACAGATAAGTGAGATCATATGATAATCGTCTTTCTCTGAATGACTTCTGTCACTTAGCATAATACCCTCCAGTTCCATCCAGTTGTTGCAAGTGGCAAGATTTCATGTTTCTGATGGCTGAATCATATTCCATCGAATATATTAATAACATTTAATATTTAAATCTGTAACTGAACTACGTCTGGAAAAGAAAACTGGGGCCTAACAAACAACGACCAAAGGAAAACATCCTTTTTACCAGATTTGTTTCTCAGTGTTGCATTTACGCTTACCATTTGCACGTGCGATGCATACATAGCTACAAAGGAAAAGTCAAAGACACTACCTCATTGCAGCCCCTTCTCGGTTGGTAAGGAAGATCCTGGTAATAGAAAGTTCAAATAATGGGGCGCCTGGATGGCTCAGCGGGTTAAGCCTCTGCCTTCCACTCAGGTCTTGAGCTCAGGGTCTGAGATCCAGGCCTCTATCAGACACTCCGCTCAGCGGGGAGCCTGCTTCCCCTCTCTCTCTGCCCGCCTCTCTGCCTATTTTGATCTCTGTGTATCAAAAAAATAAATAAAACCTTAAAAAAAAAAAAGTCCAGACAATGATGTTAGGAAGAAAACTTAAAAGGACCACCGCGATGAAACCTTGAGTTGACCCAGACACCCCCACCTGTCACCCTGCAGCAGCCCCGCAGATGGAAGCACACACCCTCGCCTTCCGCACATCTAACCACCGACAGGATGGAGAGCTCGTGGTACACAGTAGGCGCTCTTTATCCGAAGCCTATTGGCTTACTTTCGCGCAGTGTTCCTCAGAATTTCAAAGAGCCTTTGGCAAGCCACCTCTACGGAAGAACCAGGAGGTCACGTTCTGGTCCCCGGGCGAGCAGCAAGGGCGGCGCAGCGCCCCCTGCCGGCTCTGGCGGCGGCGACAGCGGGACCCGCCCGAGAGGGCGAAGGTGCGAGGCGAGAGCTGGGGTTTCCCCACCTCCGCAACCCTCTCTCCCGGCAGCGCCTGGTTCCCGGGCTGTGCCCCCCGGCTCCGGGGTTTGCGCCTCTGGAGGAGGCGGGAGGCCCTCCCTGTAAAACCTCCAGACCTCCCTCCGCGAGCCGTGACCCGACCCCGCGGTGGCGGAGACCCTGGGGGTGAAGGGACCTGGGAATAACGGGGCGGACCCGGTGTCTCGGGGCTCAGGGGCCGCGCCGCCCGAGTGTTACTCGAGGAGCCCGGGAGCTCGAAGAGCATCATCCCGGGCGGGAGCCTGGCTCTCCCGAATCGAAGCCCAGCACCGCGTCACCACCCACGGCCCCGTGCGCACAGATTCCCCGGGCGGGCCCTGGCGTCCTTCCTCACTCCGCCCAGGAAGAAGAAGGGGAGCTGGGGAGGAGCGGGGGCTGGGCGGGGAAACTCAGCCAGAGTTCCTGCCCCCTGCTGGCGGCAAGGCGCCGTTACACGCGCGGTTATTGAGGGTTGAGGAGGGAGGCCAGCATCAGCTCCTCTTCATGGTCAAGGCCTCAGCCTCTGGAAAGGCTAGGAGAGAGGCGGTGGGCCGGGGGTCGATGACGGCTGCGGATTTCCGAGAGAAGGCATTAAAAAGAAGCACTGAGGTGCCCACAGATAAAGAGCGGTTGGATCACCTGCACTTGCCACTTAGGGGAAGGGGGGTGCCTCCTCCAGGCCCCCCATTAGGCCTCATGGATGGCCAGAGTGGAGATTCAGTTGAGTGAGGAGGTGGTCAGGGCTGGCCGGGAGCTCATATCAGTCCGTGACCTTGACATCTCAGGAATATTGTGTAGTGGCAGTAGGGCCCTTCGTTGGCAGAGCCTTATTCAGTAACCATTTGAGTACCTACACGCTAGAGGAATAGCAGAACAAACAAGCAAAAAAACAAAAGACAAAAAAATATAATAAGTATGTAAATTGTATAGACAGTTAAAGGGATAAGGTCTAGTGGGAAATATGGAAAACTCAGGACCCACACAGCAAAACAAATAGAAAGAGTTCCTTATGACTTATTTGGAAAGAAGAAGGAAGTCATAAGATAGTCTGACCTAGCAACTGGACAAAAACAAAAAGACATCAAATGCCTGAAGTGAGCAACGGCCTAAGCCTGGGGAGCCATTCTGACAATCAGGCCCATAGCTCTGCAGAAACAATAAAACTAAACCTTAAAAGGAACGTGGGGCTCATCATGTAGTATCAGTCTCTGACTCACTGTTCTCACTCACCTGGCAGGTGCCTGACACACAAAGACCTCAGCAACCAGGGGAGAGGGAGTGTTCTAAGAGGTTGAATATGACGGAATATCGTGTATGATTCAAGATACTAATGTTCTGTTATTTCGGTAACAAGAATTTGGCACCACTACTTTTGCAGTCAGCAAGCATATAAAAGTCTAGAGAAAGAAACAGCCCAAATAGCAGGCCTTCGAACTAATCCCCTTCCAGCCAGGCAGCAGTGTGGAGAAGACACAGGCATGTTGCAACAGAGACCACACAATGGACATATCAAATGCCCTGAACTTGCTTTAGGATTGTAGGGCTGGAGAAAGGTCCAAGACAACCACCAGTGTCCACTCACATCACACACAGCTTCTGACAGAGTTCAGGACAGGCTATTATAGAATATGGCAACTTGGCAAATTCAATCTTTTAAGTTGAAGAAATTTGAGAAAGGACAGGTACAGGAAAGACTTACTGACCTTCTCTGGAAGCAGGTCATAAAACCCTCCTGGGAGAGGGTTTCCAGCACCCAGAGGAAAGGAGTGTCATTATCTGCAAAAATGGAGTGACAACTGAACAAACATCTTGCTGAGTTCCCCCCCCATTTACTACACTTAGCTTGTACCCTTTGTTCTAGCACATCCTTCCACCACGTTCCACCTTTCATCAAACCTGGCATACACACACTCAGGTTTAACCACTCTTTAGGGCCTTATTTCCTTGGGAAGGCTCTCCTCTTAAACCTATAGGAAATAAATGGGTATTCTTTTCTCTTGTTAATTTGTTTGTTTATTTGTTTGTTTATTATGGGGCCCCAGCTGAGAACTTAGAAGGGTAGAAGGAATGGATATTATTCCTCCACTACACTTGTTAGATTTGGGATAATTTAAGAGAGATAGGGAGGAGAGGTAGACTCTTCCAGTTGTGTCCTCCCCAATCTGTCTTGCACTTTATTTCTGGTAGCAGTCAGTCATTCAACTGCCTGTTTCAAGAGAAGGTAGAAATTTTGTTTCAGGAATCTGGCAGAAGGGCAGTCTTGAGAGCTTGGGACTAGGTGAAAATCAGCATGAGCCAGAGAAAATGGCTCTCCACTAGGAATGGGTTTGAGATTCACCGTGGAGCTCATCAAACACAGACATGCAAAAGACGTCCTTCCCAAAGACTCTGTTTCAGGAGGCCTGGAATCTAAGCCTTCTTAAAAGTCTCTTAGGCTCTTCTGATGAAAGGAGCCCCGGTTGGGAACTCCTGCCCAGGCACAGGGGTAATCTGATACTGTTTACCTCTGCTAGTGGGCTCAGGGTGCTATCAAGTTGTGGGACTGGAGAGAAGGGGGGCTTGTGGCTGTAGAATAGGATACATGAGGGCTAGGCATACAGACAACCTGTTTGGTTTGTTTTGGTTTGGTTTGGTTCTAATTAAGTAGCTTTAATTTTTCAGGGTAGTTTTAAGTTTACAGAAAAATTGAGTAGAAAGAATAGAAAATTCTCTTGTGCTTCTCCCTTGCCTGCTTTCCTACCCACACAGACCACAGTTTTCCTGTTATTAAAATCTTCCTGAGGGGGGGGTCCTTTTCCTATAATTGATGAGCCAATATTGATGAAGGCTCACTAAAGTCCACAATTTAATAATGATCAATTCTCTGCATTATATATTCCTATGGGTTTGGACAGTGCATAATAACACTGTAGGAGAAGAAGCCATCTTCCTCGGCTTTCTCATGGTCTCTGACTGGGTCTCAAAATTGAACTGACAGAGATAAGTAAGAATAAAGCATACAAATTCGCTTAAATTTTCACATGTACATGGGAGCCTCCGTAAGGGAATGAAGACCTAAAATAACGACCAGCACTGGAAGCTTTTATACCCTTTAGACAAAGACACAATACCTTTTGGAGACTTGACAGGATAAAAGGGTTTGGTTTATGGGTAGGAAATGGTGAAGAAATAACTAGAAAGAAAAGGGTTAGTATAACAAGGTTTGTTTCCAGATTCCTCTGGTGCCACCTCTGGCTGGTAACATTGTCTCCAGGAAAAGAATTTATTTCCTGCCTTTAGGCAAAAAAGGAGAGCCTTCCCTGCATTTATGGATTCTTAACTGCCTTTAGTACAAAATGTCATTTATGTCAAAGAGCCATAGCTTGGGGTCACAGAGTCTGGTTTCCTTCAGCATGAACAAAGATGATCTCCTCATGTACTTAGATTTTCTTTGATTTCTTTCAGCTGAGTTTTGTAGTTTTCTTCATAATGAGCTTGTTCATTTTTTTAGTAGATTCATATCTACATATTTCATTTTTCTTGGGTGCGTATGTAAATTTTTTTCTCAAATTTCAATTGTTCGTTACTGGTACCTAAGAAAGCAATTGATTTTTGTATATTAACCTTGTATCTTGTGATTCTGCTCTAAAAAGACATCATTTTTATCCTGTATATAACTGAAGACATTAAAAAGCAAGAGTGTTCCCCTATTCTATTGATGCTCAAGGAGTACTAATCTGGAAGGGATGTGTAGAACAGATTGGAAGGAAAAGAGGCTAGAGGCAGGGAGTCCCTGTAGGAGACTTTTCTGTGAGCCCTCCTGAAAACAAGAAGATTCCAAATAAGTGTATTACAGCACCAGTGGAAAAGCAAGAACAGACCGTAGAGGCAAATACCCTAAACTGGCCTTTCTCCTTCATGCCTATGGGTCTCTGTTGCCAGACTCCAACATGTCCGTGCACCCAATGTGCAGCAAGCCAAATTCTGAGACACTGGATTTAAAGCAAGGAAAGCTTTGTAGTCTAGAGAGCAGTCCAAGGTGAAAGAAAGGGATCATTCCCAAAGCTGCTTTGCCCTCTTGCCCTGTTGATCTATAAGGGACAACTTAACACACATGAAAGGAAGCTAAGGGGTTTCCTGACACTTGTTGGGAGGTCCTTGGAAAATCTGGAGATAAGCATTCTTCTGGACAGTGAGGCACAACTTGGGATCTGGGATCATATACATCAAGATACATGTTTCTGTCTGGTTCCTGTTATGTTTCTACAATCATTAGGTACCGAGAGTAGAAGTAAAAAGACAAAGTTAATGATTGGTTGTGCTCAAGGTTAAGAAGTAAGGAAAACAGAGGAACCTGTGTGTCTCTGTCATTTGACCTTCCAGTTAGTTTCCACTCAGGTCTTGATCTCATGGGTGGTGGGACTGAGCCCCAATAGGACGAAGTGCTGCTGGATGGGGAGTCTCCCTCCTCTCCCTTTGCCCCTCCACACACTCATGCCCTCTCTCTCTCAAACGAATAAATAAGTTTTTCAAACAGAGTACGTAAAACATAATTAAGTAGGAAACAGCACAACTTAGACCTAAGTGTACCACACAAACAATAAAATTACAGTGATCCTTATGGTTTCAGAATGGGTCCAGGAACCAGCTTCTGGCTTCCTCTTACATGCAGTTCCCTCATGGGAGGCCCTTACCATCCGCTTCACCTAACTTCTTATTAATCTGAAAATAAGTTCAGGTGTCAGAGCCTTCTATCTACCAGCTCCTCAGAGCCCCCTGGCACCTCCTCCACCGCAGCCAAAAGAGCTATTTACAGTTGTTAATATACCATGTATGTCTCTATTAATCTGACCATCTCCTTCATTAGATTATGAATTCTTGAATCTATACAGGACAACTTGTACACATGAAAGGAAGCTAAGGAGGTTCCAGAAAGTTGTTGGGAGGTCCTAGAAAAATCTGGAGATAAACATTCTTCTGAAGAGTGAGGCACAACTTGGGATCTGGGATCAGATACATCAAGATACATGAGAAGCCCAGAGTCTGGCCCAACAACATACCCATAAATCAATAATTCAATGGAGTCTGCTGTTGCAATTCACAACATTACCAGGTACCTGGCAACTATTGTATCAAATTTACCTTGGTTGTTTTCTCCTAAAGAACTGAAAGCATAGAGGTTCAAAACACTGAAGCTTCCTATGGAGAAGGAAGCACCAAACCCATATCAGGAAATCACCATTTCCTCACAATTTCTTTGAGGAAGTTATCACTTCTCCTTTATTCCTTTAAGGAGGCTTGGTCTTCCTGCATCTGCAGGGATACTGGTTTTAAACAGTGAGTTGGAGGATGTGGGTCTCATCTACACTGTGCATAAGAAGGGCATCTTTCAAGCCCCAGGTTTCCCTTTCCTCTTTCCTCGGGCTCAGAATCCTTCTCTGCTGCAGGCAGGCCACGCTGGCATACCTGGAAGAGGAAAAGCAGACAAAAGTCTTGGAGCCTGGGACTAACCACTGCCTCTGTCCTCAGCAGGACCCCCATCAAGGAAACCTGGTAAGAGGAGAAGCCTGGGGGTTGGGGAGATAGAACCGAGTTGATGGCCCGATAGCCCAGGTTAAATAGATGGAGGAGAAATTATCCAGGAGGGAGGAGGGAAGAGGCATGATTCTGGACCCATAAGCACAGGACAAAGAGAATAATGGGATCTGTCAGTCAAAGAAAAGATCATCTTAATTCACATTCCTCATCATTGGGCTTCAGGAACTTCATAGAATTGTGAGACCCATGTTGGAAAGATTTAAAAAAAAAAAAACAGACTTTATAAATAAATAAATAAATTAATTAATTAATTAAATGGACAAGAAATCTTGAAAGTCTCGATGAAGATCTAAATGGTTGTGAATGATAATTTTGCTCTTACTGCTTCTACTACTATCATTCTCTCACTTTCTTCCCTCTTCCCACACAGAAGAGATGATGCTGGATCTTCTGGGACCATTTCCTCTCCCTCTGGTGCTGCTGGGATCATGGGGGCCAGTGCCACTTGCTGCTAGTCCTCCAAACCTGAAAGGGCTCAAGGGTTTGAAAGTCAGCGTGTAAGAGCAGGTCCTGTCCAATGCAAGACAGAAATGAGTGGGGCCAATAATTATACTCAGACTTGTAAACCTTCAAACACCGTTCTGCACAACACCTTCCAGAACGCGGCTGCTACCTGTCTTTTGCCCAAGACAGACTGTGAGACTGGCCAGAAAAACTGTTACTGGAGTGTGAATTGTATTAACATGACTTACTGCTGTCACTCTGGAGGGACAGTGTGACTGCCGCTACAAGGCTACGCTCCAGAACCCGTTCTACCTTGTTAAATGTAACAAGTTTCAGCCAGGATTCCCTCCCAATAGTATGCTTCCTGTACACTTAAACAGTACCAGATCACAGCCCCCTGGATGGTTTGATTAGACTACATTTCCCATTACTTTGCCTCACACTTGGTGCAGGTTCTCTTGTGCTCCCTTCTGCCTTTTTTTTTTTTTCATTGTTGATTTCCATGGTTCCCATAGAAGAAAGAAGGAGGGCAGTGAGAGAATTATGGGGCCATGATGCCAGACCAGAGCTGGGGACAAAAACAAATAGAATTCCTTTCTGCTTTGGAGCTTTGTGTGTTTTGGAGAAGGGCAATAGGGAAAGGGGCAAGGAAAGACCCAGGCCCCATATTTTTAATCTTGGGACATCATCCAAGTTTGTGGCATTCTGTTCACAGTAATAAAGTCACTTTCTGCTGCATTGTAATGACCTTGAGTTGTGTGTTTGGGATGCCTTTCACATCATTGCCAGCCTGGAGCCATCTAGATTGCATTTGCTGACATTCTTAGGAGAACTAGCTGGGCCTTAGGCATCCTTTGATGTTATTCTGCAACCTGGGGCCTCTGCCCATTTCTCTCACCCCTGCGCCTTTTTGGAACTTTGGAGCTAGAATTTCTCCATCTCATCATGGCTTTCTTTCTCATCTCTACTCATGGCTTTTACATATTTCCCTTGAAACCATGACCTATTTTATTTGGAGGTGGCACAGATATTTCATAATATGTCCACGGTACTTTCACACACAGGTTCTAACCCTGACAACCAATGCATCCTACATCTTTACTCTTGGTTTCCATATCTCATCAGATAATTTTAAATGTCAGTAGTAGTAAGAAGAATAATCCCCTGTAGCCTTAGAATCAATTCTCCCATGATCTATTGCAATGCATGGAAAGAAAGCATAGATCAAGGAAAAAAAAAATACAGGGGAGCTAAAAACCTGCATGTCTTACTTAAACACTGAAATCTCACGAAAGTAATGGTGTTTTTGAAGAGGTAGAAGACATAGAAATTAAGGGACTGGGATTCAGAAAATGCCTGAGATTAAGAACTTAGGTACAGATGTAGGGGAGGAAAAATAATTTTCCTTCTACAATTCTAGGTTCTTAGCTGTGAGCTCACACCCCCAGTACAAAAAGGCAGAGTAACAGGACAAAAACTATTTTAATTATATACATACATAGTGGATCCCCACAAAAATATGAGACTAAAAAGCAGCTATCCACCTGGGACTTATGGACCATCCTGGGCTAAGGAAAGGATAGGGATCTAGGGCTTTAAAAGAGGGAAATGCAATTCAGAGGAAGGTGAGAGGAGGAAATGTTTGTGAAAGGAAATTAGCCCTGTCATGAAGATGACTCTCCCAGATGAAAGTGACCCCTGACATGGCTCACTTCCTGTACTGGACCCTTTTCTAATGTAAATTTCCCCTACAAAAGTGTAACCTCTCCTCTGCTTTCAGAACTTCTCCTGGTCTACACTTTCTCACAATAAACAGCTTAAGATAATTCTTGTGCCAGAAAGGATTATTTGGAGGTGGCCTATTCTGGCACTCCTCATACCTTTCCATTTCCCTGCCAACTACTAACTCATTGGGTTAACAGTCCAGGGTAGGTCAAAGTGCTTTGTAGCCTGATCTGTCCTTGAGTAGCAGCCAAACATAATGCCTATCCAAAAGGCCACCTACTGAAGTGGTTACAAGTGTGTCAGTTATCTGTGCTGCACAATGGTTCTTTCCAAACCAAGCGATTCCTTTAATAGCTGTGCTAGTCAGACTCACTCTCCTTCATGCCACTTCTTTATGTCAGGACGTGAAACAAAGACAGAAATATGAAGATTCGGGTTTCAAAATCCTGGACTCCAAGGGTGCTAAATACTCAAGGCCCTTCTCAGTGGGAAGACATAAGAAGGCCAGGACAACCTGGCACTTGAGAAAGTGGGTACCCAGTAGGGGAACTTCTCTTATGGGACTTCAGTCTGTCACTTTAGAGCAGCTTTCAATAGTATTAATCTTAAGCAGCGTGGCATTTACATTGCATAGGTTCAAAGTATTCAAGCCAAGTGCAGGGGGAGTAGAAACAAGGATCTGTGTTCACATTCCATAGGTACCAGTGTAGGAACATAGCATCATCCTCAGGGAAAGAGGTGAATTGACCTGATCAGTAATCACAATGAACTTAGGTATTGTATAAATATTCCTGGACACTTCAGCAGATTATTGGAGAAAGTAACCTAGTAAAAGGCTGAATTTCCTGTCACCCAATCATTCAGTTACTCTACCTTAACTCAACTATTTCTCAACAATCATTATTTATGTATTACAGAACACACTAATTGAAGAAATTGTGGGAGGGAATAAGAATGAAGATAACTTGAAGAAAATCTTTTATGCCCAGAGGCATTTGTTCTGAATTAAAAGACCAGACCAGGGTAGACTGTCTCTCAGATTTGTGTTATTTTCTGCATGTAATCAGGTATTGTGGGAGAGTCAAGATAATTGACTAAATCAGATATTCATTTAGGTATATTCCTAAGTCAGTTTCAATGACCTGACAGTCATTATAGGAATGACTCAAAAGTTGCAAACCTTAATATTTTAGCAAATATCCCAGCCGCTCTCAACTCTGGTTTCATATGAAGTTCATCTGGGAGCTTTATAAAAAACAAAATCAGTGACTGGATCCCATTGATAAAGTAGAAAATATATGTTGATTTCTGCCTCTGATTCCTGGCACAGGACTCTTGAAAGCCTTGTAAATTCCTAAGTGATAAGAGCACTGGGAACATCTTTTAAGAAGGAGACCCTTGGCAGCCACCTGGGAGGTTTCTGGATGGGGCTGATCACCAGCAAGATGGAACCATGATGGCCTCACCCCCATCCTCAAGAGAGGGGAGAGGGGCTGGAAATGGAGGTAATAATTGCCCTGCCTGTGTGAGGTAGCCTTTATAAAAAACCCCAAAGTTCGGGGTTAGGGGAACTAATGGGCTAAAAACACATCTATGATGTGGGAAACAAAAGTGAAAGAAAAACTAAATTTCCTTACTCCCTACAGCCCATGACAAGTCCTTGACACAAGCAGAGTGACACTTCTCTAAGAGCTCAGCTGCATCAATGTTACTACTTTGCCAAGGGCAACTGGCAATCATAGCCTGATCTTCAGGATCCTGTAAGTCTACTATAACATATAAAAGTCCTTTGGGGATTTCCATTATTCTCTACTCCTTCCCAAGATATATGATGACATGATCCCCAAGCATATGGCCCACTTATATAAATCTGAAAAACCTCATGATGAAGTTTTTACAAGACAGTAATAAATGATCTCTTCCTGGCAATAGCTAGCCCCTTCAAGATCCTGGAACCTTCATGCCCAGTTCATTAGAGACTTACCTTATCACTAAAGCTCTCCAAACTTGAAAGTATATAATGGGCCACTCCTCATGATCTGAGTGCAGCTCTATCTGCCCTCAGGTCCTGTCCCCCACCCTGCTTTAATAAAGCCCCCTTCTTGCGCCAAAGACATCTCAAGAATTCATTCTTGGTCACTGGCTTTGAGCCCTAACATCCTTCCTACATCATCTACAGTGGGAGGGTGATGCACACCAACTCCATGAGGACAGAAGCTTAATCTTTAGGGATACTCCCAGACCTTACCCAACATAACTCTTTATCTGGCTGTGCATCTCTCTCCTTATCATATCCCTTCAAAAACGGTAAAGCATATGTGTTTCCTTGAGTTCTGTATGTGGTTCTAGCAAATCAATCCAACAAACAAGGGGGTCAGGGGAAAGCTGAGACTTATAGCCAGGTAATCAGGAGACTTGTGATTGACATCTGGATTGGGTGAGCCTCGGGGAATGAATCCCTAATCTGGGGAGCTGACACTATCTCCAGGGAAGTAGTATCAGAATTGAGTTAAATTGTAGAATATCCAGTCAATGCCCCAGAGTTGCCTGTTGTAGGAAACCACCTCTACCGCACACACATACACCCCCGCTGCATATCTGGGGTCAGAGGTGTTGTGAGTGTGGAAGCAGTGTGACAGTAATGGAGAGACAGAGAAGCTGTTTGTCCCATTAAATGAATTTGATGAACGCTTAATAAACAACCAAATGAATTTCTGAGGATGGGGCCCGGCTTGATGGAATATTTTTTAAAGGTCCCTGCCTGACTGTAACGGGCAGTCTGATACAGGAACTACTGTCCATCTACAGGTGGGACTACTGGACAAGGGGGAGGGGAGGAGAAAAAAGAAATAGGAAGAGAGACACCACATGTAGCCCACAAAGATGAAATAGTTATTGTCTGGCCTGTATAGAAAAGTTCTGCTACTTTTGGTCAACAAACTATTCCATGGATGTTGTCTTCTGGCTGTGGCTGACCTAGGTGGCTAGAATTCAGTAGGAGGGAAAATACCCAGCAGGCTGAGAATTTGTAACTAGTGCCTCAGGATAACATGGACTCAGGACGGGAAAGATATTTGGCCTCTTGGTATCTCTCATCAGTGTTCTTTTCTATGCATCCCCTCAGTCTGGGTATAGAAGATTCATTTCCTTGACCCTTCTGTTTCACATGATGAGCCTATGTTCATCTCACTTTCTATTTCTCCCTTAAATAGAATTTCCTGCTGAAGGATGTCTGGTTGACCCACCTGCATCAGTCAATCATATCGCTCAGACAGAGTTCAATGGCACAAATGTACCTTCTGGAGCCTCTTCTGTGGCCACACAGGAGATATTAGAGCTGGAACTTCCCTTACACAGAAAAGTGGGGTCTCTGGAATCTTGGCCCCCATGTCAGGGATGCCCACCTACACACTTTGCAACACTTTTGAAGTTCTCACCTTTTAACTTTTCATTTAACTTTTTTTTTAAACAAATTCTAGTGAACTTGCGTCTCCAAACCATGACCCTTTGATGAACCATCTCATGCTGTACAGACTGAGCCAACCAGGAAACCCCTTTGAAGACACTCCTTAAAAGTCTACCTGTAGTGGTTGGAGAACACCAGAGCCAGCATGGCCTGGACTGAGACCCACACTTGTACACATCCTGTGTCTCCCCTTCCAGGCTTTCCTGACCCTTTGCCTTTCCTCCCAGTGCAGGAAACTCTGAGGAGCTTCAGGATCTGTGGCTCTGGTGGCATCCTAAGACCAGACCTCATTCCAAGACAGTGAGCCCTTGCTTAGAGATGTCATAGTTCTGAGAAAATGAGCTAAGGACACAATTCAAAATATGTCACCTACAGAATTTGAGAATTGAATCCGATGACATGGCACTTTAAAGGAATAAAGGAGAATTTATGTTGATTAGAAGATGCAGGTCCAGTGAAAACAAGGTACTGCTCTGACAGCCTGACCTCCTGTCTTACACGGACGCCTTAGCTACTTCCATAGGGAAGGACGGATGCCATACTATCTACCCAGTGCTAAGAGAAACAGAAAGTGCTGTTTGTCCACAATTAAGGCAAGCCTACAAAGGACAGCCCAGTGTGAGGGTGAAAGGAGAGGGGCCAGAAAGCCTCACAGGAGAGGAGAAGCTAAGCTCAGGGGAATGGGGAATCTTCTGGAGTTCCTTATGCTTCTTGGTTGGTTTTATTTTTTTTTCTTGGTAGGTATTATTAAGTCTTTCCCCTGCCCTTTCATGGGCTCATTTCATGTTTAAGGTGATTAATTACTTTTCAAAATTTAAGCAATGTAGATCAATACAAGCCAATATATAGTACGCAACACTAATAAACATTGTTTTTCATTTGCTTAGCATTTTGTCAATAAATAAAATATAAAAACCTTAGCATCCACTTTTTTCTTCTCTCCATTCTCACTCCTCCTAATGCTTCACAAATGAAAGCATAAAATTGGAGTGTATCCATTCCTATTTTTACATTTGTACTTCATGTCTAATATATTTATAAGCAAAATCTAGTGCTCTGGGAGCAATTTTAAAATCATGTACACAAGACAAACCATAAGAGGCTCTTAATCTCACAAAACAAACTGCAAGTTGCTTGAGCAGAGGGAGGTAGGGGCTAGGGTGGCTGGGTTATGGACTTTGAGGAGGGTATGTGCAATGCTGAGTGCTGTGAAATGTGTTAAGCCCGATGATTCACAAACCTGTATCCCTGGGCAAATAATACATTATATGATAATATAAAACAGAAAAAAAGAAAAAAGAAAATAAATGTACACAAATTCTATCATATGGGTCAAATCTTTCTGCAATTTGTTCTGTTGTTCAATCATTAGTGCTTTTAAGTCTCAATATTAAAATGTATGTTTCTCATTCCTTTCCTTGTTGTGATGTATTGTTGTCCCTTTGTATCAATAAAACACCATTCCTTTAGTAATCTTCAGTTGGCGAATATTTGGAATATTTCAAAAGTTTCCAAGCGATGTAACAATGAATATCTTTCTATACGTCTCTGTGTGCACGTGTAGAAAAATTTTAACAAGGTGCATCTAGATGTGGAATTGCCATGTCCTATACATTTTCAATTTTTCCAAGTATTGCCATAATTTCTTCAAACTGATCAGAGCAGATTATATTTTCCCAAAGGTAGCCACACCAACATAAACCATTCTACATGCTCTTCTTACAGTGTGATATTAATTCTTCTCTGTTAAAAGATATGGTATGTGGAACATTTTTCCATTTCTTTGTGTCTTCCTCAATTTCTTTCATGAGGACTTTATAGTTTTCTGAGTATAGATTCTGTGTCTCTAATGTTCCATGCTCCTGGATTGGAAGAATAAATATTGTGAAAATGTCAATGCTACCTAA
>NC_081569.1:49419487-49451117 GCF_022355385.1 Mustela nigripes | reverse complement strand
AATTTTGGCCATTCTAACTGGTGTAAGGTGATATCTCAATGTGGTTTTAATTTGAATCTCCCTGAGGGCTAGTGATGATGAACATTTTTTCATGTGTCTGATAGCCATTTGTATGTCTTGATTGGAGAAGTGTCTGTTCATATCTTCTTCCCATTTTTTGATATGCTTGCCTGTTTCGTGTGTGTTGAGTTTGAGGAGTTCATTATAGATCCTGGATATCAACCTTTTGTCTGTACTGTCATTTGCAAATATCTTCTCCCATTCTGTGGGTTGCCTCTTTGTTTTAATCAAACCAGCTCTCCAGGAGGGAGTCCCAGAGTGTTCGCTCCCAAGGACAAAGGAAAGAAGGGAAGTATTTTAGTTGTTTTATTCTTAGTATGATTGAACTGAAGCCCATACTTGATTCAGAGTTCCTTAGTTTTTACCAACATCCTTTTTCTGTGCCAGGGTTCCATCCAGGACACACTCGGCATTTCATTACCTGTCTCCTTAGGCTCCTCCTGACTATGACCATCTCTCAAACTATCCTTGTTTTCAATGACCACGACAGTTCTGTATAGAACTGCTCAGGTATTTGGCCGAATGTAATGGTGTAGTTTGAAACCAAGTTTTCTTAGAAGTAGTCATTAATTGGTAGGCCCAGGCTTTCAGAATTCTCCCATGCTGCCAAGGGAGAGGAGTTGACTCTTGCCCTGTGAACACCTGTGGTAGGAATAAAAAGGGAAACTCCTCAGAAGTGGAGTTTGAAGGTCAGTTAGTACATACTTCATTGAGGGAAGTGATAGCGCCGCTAGGGTGAAAAATTCGCTCTTGAGAGCAAAAACATGCCATTTTATTGTGCTTACTTATTTATATTTCACACTGACCTGTTTTTAACATGCAGCTTTCCAAGCAGAGAGGATGGGGCCTGGCAGGTGTAGTGGGACCAGGGTCTCTGCATAGACCCGGCTCCCAGAGCAGAAGGTTCATAACACCACATCTTCCTGCTATCTTGGCAAGCACAGGGCAGAGTGGCTGTCTGGGTCCATCTGGGCCAGCCCACAGTGACCTGGGCCTGGTACTTGACAGCTTCTCCCACGTGGGCGCTACTGGCCACCTGGGCAGAAAATCAAGCTCCAGAACCTGCTCTAGGTCCCAGCTCAGGTATGCCTTCCCCCAGGGAGGCTCCTGTTGTAGTCCCCCAGGAGGGGGTTTATTCCCCCAGCAGTGGAGTTGCAGTTGCTCCACATCTTTGACGGTTTGGGCTATGGTCAGTGGTTGTCATTTTGACTATTAGAGTTAAGTGTGTAATGGTTCTAATTTGCATCTCCCTAATGACCAATGGTATTGAACACTTGGATATTTAGATTTCCAATTACTAAATTTTGAGTTTTGAACCCAAAATGGATGAAAGACCCACACATGAGACAAGAATTTATCAAAATCCTAGAGAAGAACACAGGCAGCAAACTGTTCAGCCTCAGCTATAGCAACTGCTTACTGGACACATCTTCAAAAGCTAGGGAAACAAAAGCAAAAATGTACTCTTGGGATTTCATCAAGATAAAAAGCTTTTCTACAACAAAGGAAACTGTCAACAAAACTAAGACAACTGATAGAATGGGAGAAGATATTTGCAAATGGCCTACCAGATAAAGGGCTAGTAACCAAACTCTACAAGGAATTTATCAAATTCAAAATCCAAAGAATAAATAATCCAGTCAAGAAATGGGCAGAAGACATGAACAGACATTTCTGCAAAGAACACATCCAATGGCCAACAGACATATGACAAACTGCTCAGCATCACTTGGCATCAGGGAAATACAAGTCAAAATCACAATGAGATATCGCCTCACACCAGTCAGAATGGCTAAAATTAACAAGTCAGGAAACAACAAGTGTTGGCAAGGATGCAGAGAAACACTAACGCTGCTGGCAGAAATGCAAGTTGGTATAGCCACACTGGAAAACAGTATGGAGGTTCTTCAAAACATTAGAAATAGAGCCATCCTATGACCTAGCAATTACACTACAATCATTTACCCCAAAGATACAAATATAGTGTTTTGAAGGAGCATCTGTACCCCAATGTTTAGAGCAGCAATGTCCACATAGCTAAACTATGGAAAGAGCCCAGATGTCCATGGGCAGGTGGATAGATAAAGAAGATGTGGTATGGATACACAATGGTCTATTACTCAGCCATCCAAAAATAAATAAATGAAATCTTGCCCTTTGCAATGACATGGATGGAACTAGAGGGTATTATGCTAAATGAAAGAAGTCATTCAGAGGAAGACAATTATCATATGATTTCACTCATATGTGGAATTTTGAAACAAAACAGGGGAGCATAGAGGAAAGGAGAGAAAAAGAAAACAGGATTAACTCAGAGAGGTAAACAAGCCCTAAGAGACTCTTAATTATAAGAAACAAACTGAGAGGGGCACCTGAGTGGCTCAGTGGGTTAAGCCTCTGCCTTCGGCTCAGGTCATGATCCCAGGTCCTGAGATAGAGCCCCGCATCAGGCTCTCTACTCAGTGGGGAGCCTACTTTCCCCTCTCTCTGGCTGCCTCTCTGCCTACTTGTGATCTCTGACTGTCAAATAAGTAAAGAAAAGAGAAGAAAGGAAAAGAATCGAAACAAACTGAGGATTGCTGGAGGGGAGGAGGGATGGGTTTACTGGGTGATGGACATTAAGGTGGGCAATGCTAGTTTCTTTGTATTTCCATATGAATTTAAAAACAACTTATCCTCCAGGGATTTTTATTAGGATTGAGTGGAATCTATAGATCAATTTGGGGAGAATCCACATCTTAATAATATTGAGTCTTTAGACGCATGAACATAGGATGACTCTCTTCTTTAAATTCTCTTGGCATGTCTGTTGATTTTTAGTATGGGGGGGAGGTTCTGGAGTGCTATCCCAAACTATAGCACGTTGGCAGAATAAAAGTGAGTCTCATCAATCTGTTCCCATTCCTGAGATGAAGAAGGAAAGCCTGGAGCCTTCCCTTCTGCCTTCACTAACACCAAGCTCCAGGGCTCTATTCCAGGATGTAAGATGGGATGAGCTATGTCAGAGACCAGAAGATGTCACGGGAGTCTGCTTGGGAATCTGCCTGGGATCCCTCTCCCTCTGCCTCTCCCTCCTTCAGGACCTGCAAGCTGTGTTTATGAACACAATTAACAAAATCATGTTTGCTCTTTTAATTGACCGTGCCTGCACATATAAATTATATATTATATAAAATTGTTGTGTGATGCTTTTCAGTCTCTGAGTTAAATGATTTCACCACAGCAGAGACACTTGGTGTATAGCTCTTTTGTTAGCCCCCTTGCATTTATTGTTTATATAGATAAATGTGTGTTTCCTGTTGGGCGTTTGCAATATTATGTAGTAAGCTGCTGCTGGTACTCTAGTAAAGCAGTTGTCAAAGTGTGATCCAAGGACCTTGATGGTCCCCCAAACTCTGTCGCGGTGTCTGTGAGGTCCTAACCCAAAAACTATCCATCTGTGAGAGGCTGGTTTTTCTTAGTATAATCTGACACAACAACACTGTGCCATATAGATTTAATGGAAAAGCATATATGACAATCCAGCGTTCTATTTTTAAGCTAGGCATTAAAAGAATGTTCAGAAATGTGAAACAATACCATTGTTCATATTAATTTTTTTGTTTTGGAAAGCGGAATTACTTGCCATAGAAACATATCAATGTCATAGGGCGGATTCACTGTTGTTATTTTTAAATGAGTTAATGAGTGAATCTTAGGACGTTTTCTCCATGTTAAATTTACAATATGGTGTATATGAACAGATAAACGCAAAAACCCTCATTGGAGTCCTCACTTATTTCTAAGACTCTAAAGGTGAATCAGGAGCAAAAACTCTTGAGTCCTGTCACTGTAGAATATCCAGCAGGAGCTTGGAACACACGAATGCGGTGGTGCTGGCCAACCTGGAAGCATGCATACATATGGACGCTGTAGCTGATGGTGTTTTCTAACATTGTGTGAGCCTGAATATCCGACCATGGTTTACCCACTGTTAGATTGTTATCCTAGGCAGCGGAGAAGGTGGGTTGGCACTCCTCTGTCATAGCAAAACAACTGTATTTGGTCACTCATCAGTGACTTCCCCAATAGGGGTCGGGGGAATGGGGGGTGTACTGAGCATTAGAAGAAGGTTTAAAAAAAGTGAAGCACATTGGTGGCTCCGTGGGTTAAGCCTCTGACTCGCGATTTCAGCTTAAGTCATGATCTCAGGGTCGGGAGATCAACCTCCATGTCGGGTTCTATGCTCAGTGCAGAGTCGGCTCAAGATTCTCTCCCTTTCCCTGTGTGTTGCCGCCCCCACTCCGCCCCGTCCACGCTGCCATCCCCCCCACCACGCATGCGCTTTCTCTCCCTGCTCAGCCTCAGACTAGGAGCCATTCTTTCTTTTCCACCAGGTGAGCAACAAAATTCTCTATGATAGGGATATAATCAGTTGGATGGCAAGTCACCATAGATTCTGAGAACAGGTAAGAGTCAGTATCATCTCTAGGGAAGTGGAGGAAGGGGTTACTGACAGAGGATAGCACTGCTGTGAGGCTTCATAAAAATGTCTAGAATGAAATAAGTACATCCTCGCAGTGTCAGGCCCCTTCATTTCCAATGCTCAGTGGAAAGTTATGATGTATATACATGATGAGTGAAGCCAAGGTATGTTAGGATACACCGCACCTGTCAAACAAAGTTTCCTCCGGATGTCATGTTCCAGGCCTCTTGACTGCCTATTAGACCAAAGGTAGATGAAGGGAAGAAACTTTATCAGAGACAGCTGAGGATGGAAACTCTGACACTCATGTCTGCTGAGAGGCATCTCTGTGTATTCTACAGTCCTCTAAGCTAGAGGGTCTTAGAGGTTTGAAATCATCCTCTAGTCTTTTGAGCTGATCTTTTCTCTTGTTCAGTTGAACAACAGTTCTGAGCCACAGGCCTTGGCATCTCCCCTAGAATAAAATCAGCTTAAAAATGGTTTGCATAGCCTTATATAGTGATGCAATCTGTATGTAAAAAAAATTTCATTTCAGATAATCATACCTTTTTGCATGAATTTGTAATGATTTAGGAAAAATCAAATTTACATAGATAAGTAATGCATCTCAAACTTCCCATACACTTTCCTCTACAGACACACACACACACACACACACACACACACACACACACCCTTATTCCCTAATCAGAGTATTCAAATTCTAGATAAAGTCTGAGCTGAAAAGAACTCCTAAAGACATTCGTGCTAAACACCTCATTTTCCAGCTAAGGAGCAGTAAAGGTAGAGAGGTCAAGCTCACTAAAGAAAATTAACAATAGAAATGGGTATTAAAAAACACATTTTCTTGTTCTGAGGATACATTAGTATGCTATGGCAATCCCAAAATGAGATTTTCAGTTTGTAGAGAACTCCAAGGGAACCTGCTAGACCAGGGCACTGAGACTGGAGGGAAGGAAAGAAGGGGGATTTAGAGAACGATGTGTGACAAGGCAGGAGGATGTGATGATGGAGTGAGTTGCTCACAGGAGTGCTTGGAGGGGCAAGGAGAGATGGAGACAGGCCCAGGGAATGGGAGGTGCTGGGGGCCTGGGGTCTGGTTCAGGAGAGAAGAGTATCTGTCCAAGGAAATGCAGGTGCCCTATTCTTTGGGTCCTCATTCCCTCCTTTAGGACAGACACTTGATGCAGGTAAGGAAACATATTTACCATATGCTAAATATCCTCATATAAATTTTTGTTGGCTAAACTATATATTGTCCAGTAATTGCCACTAATCCCAACCACTAATTTTAGAGAATGTGCTTTTTTCCTCTTGGTTGTCTTCAGAGGACTCCATTAGTCTCATGCTACAAAGATGGCTTCTCCTCAATATAAAGATGAGTGTTTTCATAGAGAATAAATTTCTACATATTTCCTGGTCCTGCTGCCTGTCACATATCCCCTTCGAAATTTAAGGTCAACTGAAGGACAATGGGTTGAATCAGAGATCTACTCCTCATGGATAATAGACCCTGTACATAACTACTTAGCCAAGCAGAGAACACCCAGGGATTGAATATTTTAAGGCCAATGAGCAGTTATGTGGGGCCATGAACACACCAAATTGTAAAATCTGTAAATAATTAATTAAATAAGAGTCACTGAGCATAGTAAATTTCAAAACACATAGTTCTCTGTTCTTGACCAATGATGAAGCAGACAGAAGTTCAAGGCTCGAACCCCTGTTGGGTTCCCTGTTCCCCCAAGAATCTACTTCTTGCTCTTATGCTCCCTTTCTCCAAATTCATGTTCTCTGTCTCTCTCTGTCAAATAAGTGAATAAAATCTTTAACAGAGAGAAAGCATAAGCAGGGGGAGTGGCTGTCAAAGGGAGAAGCAGGATCCCCCTGAACAAGGAGCCTGATACAGGACTGGATCCCAGGATCCTGGGTTCATGACCTGACTTGAAGGCAGGTGCTTAACTGACTGAGGCTCCCAGGGGCCTCTAAATAAAATCTTAAAAAAAAAAAAGGAAGTTCAAGAATATTGAAATCTAGGCATTACATCGCCTAGAAAACAATGTTGCCACTATAAAATACACCCCAGGAGAAAGCCTAAGGAAATGGGAAAATATTCTCTTCATATTGTTAAGACAAAAATAAAAAAGCAGAAGATAAAATGCTATATATCCTATCCCACATTTTCATTTCAAATACAATCAGAATAAATACTGGTTGGAAATTGTGAAAATGAAGAGTGTTTACCTTCGTCTGGATTACAGCTAAGTTTCTTTGGTTTTGGTTTTGCTTTGTTTTAAGGATTTTATTTATTTATTTGAGAAAGAGAGCATGCTTCCACAACCTGGGGATAGGGTGCACAGAGGGAGAAGCAGACTGAGCAAGGAGTCCCATGCAGAACTCCATCCCATGACCCTGAGTTCATGACATGAACAGAAGGCAGCCACTTGATCAATTCAATCACCCAAACACTGCTGTTTTTATTTTTGGTCTTTTTTAAAGATTTGTGATTTTAAGATTTGTGATTTTTCCAAAATTCCTAACATTTCTGAATTGAATATGTGTTACTTCTCTAAAAAGAAAAAAAGTGATGTTATTTAACATATTGCCTTCCTTTTTTTTTTTTTTTTTAAAGATTTTATTTATTTATTTGAGAGACAGAGATCACAAGTAGGCAGAGAGGCAGGCAGAGAGAGGAAGGGAAGCAGGCTCCCTGATGAGCAGAGAGCCCAATGTAGGGCTCGATCCCAGGACCCTGGGATCATGACCTGAGCCAAAGGCAGAGGCCTTAACCCACTGAGCCACCCAGGCACTCCAACATATTGCCTTCTTAAATCAGATGTTGAGGTTGTTTCCAGCCTCATCAAACCCACTTCTTACTGCAGTGGGACCATACTTTCACCTTGAGTTTTGGACACCTCTTCCAGGTGGGTAATACAGATAGAGGAATGTTTGGAATCACAGGGTAGCTCAGAGAATTCTTGACTGATTTCTGTGGGGTTAATTCACTTCTTTCTCCCCAAGAAGACTTTGAGAAAAATGCTTCACCCTCTGGATAACTGCAATTCTTAAGATTTATTTATTTAGCAGAGGCAGGAAACCCTCCTACACTGTTGGTGGGAATGCAAGCTGGTGCAGCCACCTGGAAAACAGCATGGAGGTTACTCAAAAAGTTGAAAATAGAGCTACCCTACCACCCAGCAGTCACACTACTGGGTAATTACCCTAAAGATGCAAATGCAGTGATCCGAAGGGGCACATGTACCCAAATGTTTATACCAGCAATGTCCACAATAGCCAAACTATGGAAAGACCCTGGATGTCCATCAACACATGAATGGATAAAGAAGATGTGGTGTATATATATACAATGGAATACTACGCAACCATCAAAAGAAATGAAACCTTGCCATTTGCGCAATGTGGCTGGAACTAGAGGGTATTATGCTGAGCGAAATAAGTTAATCAGACAAAAACAATTATCATATGATCTCCCTGATATGAGGAATTTGGGAGGCAAAGTGGGTGGTGTGCGGAGTAGGGAAGGAAAAAATGAAACAAGATGGGTCAGGAGAGAGACAAACCATAAGAGACTCTTAATCTCACAAAACAAACTGAGGGCTCCCAGGGGAGGAGAGGTATGGGGAAGGCAGTTGGGTTATGGACATTGGGGAGGGTATGTGCTATGGTGAGTGCTGTGAAGTGTGTAAGCCTGACCATTCACAGACCTGTACCCCTGGGGCAAATAACACATTATATGTTAATTTTTTTAAAGATTTATTTATTTTAGAGAGAGAAGGCAAGCAAGCACATGTGAGGATGGGGCAGAGGGTGAGGGAGAGAGAAACCAGCAGACTCCAGGCTGAGTGTAGAACCCAATGTGGGCCTTGACCTCAAAACCCTGAGATCTAGAGATAAGTCAAAATCAAGAGTCGGTCACTTTGACTGTACCACTCAGGGATCCCAGCTGCAATATTTTTTTAAAGATTGATTGACTGGTAGGGAGAGGGTGGTTGGGTTATGGACAATGGGGAACCTATGTGCTATGGTGAGTGCTGTGAAGTATGTAAACCTGGCAATTCACAGACCTGTACCCCTGGGACTAATAATACATTATAGGTTAATAAAAAAATAAAAAATTTTTTTAAAAGATTAATTGATTTTTAAGTAGTTTCTATACCCTATGTGGGACTCAAAAATCATGACACCTAGATCAAGAGTCAACATGCTCTTCTGACTGTGCCAGCCATGGGCCCCAGCCATTTTTTCTTTGATGTCTTTCAGAAGGGTGACTGGTAACACACACCATCCAGACAATCTCTATTTTGATACAAAAATATTTTTCTCTAAGAAGAATTGCCATTGACTTCTCCCTTGGTGTCCCACCATTCTTTCTTGAGAAAGCAGTTTGGTGTTGGGAAGAAAGCACATTTTGCCTGATGACTCTTTTAGGTATCATTAAAAGTCATTAAAAGACCTAATATGTAGGGGACCTGGGTGGGTCAGTTGTTAAATGAGCATCTGCCTTCAGCTCAGGTCATGATCTGAGGGTCCTGGGCTCCAACCCCACATTGGGCGCCCTGCTCAGTGGAGAGCCTGCTTCTCTCTCTCCCTCTGCCTGCTGCTCTGCCTGCTTGTGCTCTCTCTCTGTCCAATGAATAAATAAAATATATTTTTTTAAAGATTTTATTTATTTATTTATTTATTTATGAGAGATAGAGAAAGAGAGAGGTAGAGGCAGAGGCAGAGGGAGAAGCAGTATCTGAACAAAGTAGGGAGCATGATGAGGGCTCAATCCCAGGATCCTGGGATCATGAACTGAGCTGAAGGCAGATGTTTAACTGAGTCACCCAGGTGCCCTGGTTGCCATTTAGTTTTATTGATGGTTTCTTTCATTGCACAGAAGCTTTTTCTTTTGATGTAGTCCCAATGGTTTATTTTTGCCTTTACTTCCTTTGTCTCAGGAGACATATCTAGAAATTTGTTGCTATAGCTGAAGTTAGAGAAATTACTGCCTGTGCTCACTTCTAGGATTTTTATGGTTTCAGGTCTCACATTTAGGTCCTTAATCCATATGAGGTTTGTTTTTGTTTGGTAAAAAAGAAAAAAAAAGTGGTCCAGTTTCATTCTTTGGTATGAAGCTGTTCAGTTTTCTCAACCATTTGTGTGGGTTTTTGTCTTAATTTTTTTATTAACATATAATAATTATTAGCCCCAGGGGTACAGGTCTGTGGATTGCCAGGTTTACACACTTCACAGCACTCACCATAGCACATACATTCCCCAATGTCCATAACCCAACCACCCTCTCCCTACCCCCATACCCCTGGAAATCCTCAGTTTGTTTTGTGAGATTAAGAGTCTCTTATGGTTTGTCTCCCTCCGGATTTCATTCTGTTCCATTTTTTCCTTCTCTAACCCCCAAACACCTACTTTGCTCTCAAATTCCTCATGTCAAGGAGATCATATGATAATTGTTTTTCTCTGGTTAACTTATTTCCCTCAGCACAATACCCTCTAGTTCTATCCATGTCATTGCAAATGGCAAGATTTAATTTCTTTTGATGGCTGCCTAGTATTCCACTGTATGTATATATATCACATCTTCTTTATCCATTCATTTTTTGAAGGACAGTTAGGTTCTTTCGATTGTTTGGCTATTGTAGACATTGCTGCTATAAACATTCGTGTGCATGTCCCCTTGAGATCTCTACATTTGCATCTTTAGGGTAAATACCCAGTAGTTTGATTGCTGGGTCATACAGCTGCTCTATTTTCAACTTTTTGAGGAACCTCCATGCTGTTTTACTGAGTGGTTGTACCAGCTTGCATTCCCACCAACAGTGTAGGAGGGTTCTCCTTTCTCCACATCCTTGCCAGCATCTGTCATTTCCTGACTTGTTAATGTTAGCCCTTCTGACTGGCATGATGTGGTATCTCATTGTGGTTTTGACTTGCATTTCCCTGATGCTGAGTGATATGGAGAGCACTTTTTCATGTGTCTCGTCGGCCATCTGGATGTCCTCTTTGCATTACTGTCTGTTCATGTCTTCTGCCCATTTCTTGATTGCATTATTTGTTCTTTGGGTGTTGAGTTTGATAAGTTCTTTATAGATTTTGGATACTAGCCCTTTATCTGATATGTCTTTTGCAAATATTTTCTCCCATTCTGTCAGTTGTTTTGTGGTTTTGTTGACTGTTTCCTTTGCTGTGCAAAAGTTTTTGATTTTGATGAAGTCCCAATAGTTCATTTTTTGCTCTGGCTTCCCTTGCTTTTGGCGATGTTTCTAGGAAGAAGTTGCTGTGGCTGAGGTTGAAGAGATTGCTCCCTGTGTTCTCCTCAAGGATTTGATGGGTTCCCTTCTCACATTGAGTTCTTTCATCCATTTAGAGTCTATTTTTCTGTCTAGTGTAAGAAAATGGTCCAGTTTCATTTTTCTGCATGTGGCTGTCCAATTTTCCCAACACAATTTGTTGAAGAACTGTCTTTTTTCCATTGGATATTCTTTGCTGATTTGTCAAAGATTAGTTCACCATAGGGTTGAGGGTCTATTTCTGGGCTCTCTATTCTGTTCCACTCATTTATGTGTCTGTTTTTGTGCCAGTACCATACTGTCTTGATGATGACAGCTTTGTCATAGAGCTTGAAGTCTGGAATTGTGATGCCACCCACTTTGGCTTTCTTTTTCAACATTCCTCTGGCTATTCAAGGTCTTTTCTGGTTCCATATAAATTTTAGGATAATTTATTCCATTTCTTTGAAAAAAATGGATGGGATTTTGATAGTGATTGCATTAAACGTGTAGATTGCTTTAGGTAGCATAGACATTTTCACAATATTTTTCTTCCAATCCATGAGCATGGAACATATTTCCATTTCTTTGTGTCTTCTCAATCTCTTTCATAAGTACTTTATAGTTTTCTGAGTACAGATTCTTTGCCTCCTTGGTTAGGTTTATTCCTAGTTATCTTATGGTTTTAGGTGCCGTTGTAAATGGCATGGACTCCTTAATTTCTCTTTCTTCTGTCTTGTTGGTGTATAGAAATGCAACTGTTTTCTGTGCATTGGTTTTATATCCCGACACTTTACTGAATTCCTGTACAAATTCTAGCAGTTTTGGAGTGGAGTCATTTGGGTTTTCCACGTAAAGTATATCATCTGCAAAGAGTGAGAGTTTGACTACTTCTCTGCCAATTTGGGTGCCTTTAATTTCTTTTTGTTTTCTGATTGCTGAGGCTAGGACTTCCAGTACTATGTTGAATAGCAGTGGTGATTATGGACATCCCTGCCGTGTTCCTGACCTTCGGGAAAAGGCTTTCAGTTTTTCTCCATTGAGAATGATATTCGCTGTGGGTTTTTCATAGATGGCTTTGATGATATTAAGCTTTGTACCCTCTAATCCTACACTTTGGAGAGGTTTGATCAAGAAAGGATGCAGTACTTTGTCAAATGCTTTTTCAGCATTTATTGAGAGTATCATATAGTCCTTGTTCTTTCTTTTATTAGTGTACTGTATAACACTGATTGATTTGCAGATGTTGAGCCAAATGCGGCTGTGGAATAAATCCCACTTAGTCCATGGTGTATAATCCTTTTAATGTACTGCTGGATCCTATTGGCTAGGATTTGGGTGAGAACTTTTGCATCTGTGTTCATCAAGGATATTGGTCTGTAATTCTCTTTTTTGATGGGGTCTTTGGTTTGGGGATCAAGGTAATGCTAGCCTCATAAAATGAGTTTGGGAGTTTTCCTTCCATTTCTATTTTTTGGAACAGTTTCAGGAGAATAGGAATTAATTCTTCTTTAAATGCTTGATAGAATTCCCCTAGGAAGCCGTCTGACCCTGGGCTCTTGTCTGTTGGGAGATTTTTGATGACTGCTTCAGTCTCCTTACTGGTTATGGGTCTGTTCAGGTTTTCTATTTCATCCTGGTTCAGTTGTGGTAGTTTATACATCTCTAGGAATGCATCCATTTCTTCCAGATTGTCAAATTTGCTGGCATATGGTTGCTCATAATATGTTCTTATAATTGTTTGTATTTCTTTGGTGTTGGTTGTGATCAATCCTCTTTCACTCATGATTTTATTTATTTGGGTCCTTTCTCTTTTCTTTTTCATAAGCCTGGCCAGGGGTTTATCAATCTTATTAATTCTTTCGAAAAACCAGCTCCTAGTTTTGTTGATTTGTTCTATTGTGGGGTTTTTTGTTTTTTGGTTTCTATTTCATTGATTTCTGCTCTGATATTTATTATTTCTCTTCTCCTGCTGGGTTTAGGCTTTCTTTGCTGTTCTTTCTCCTGCTCCATTAGGTGTAGGGTTATGTTGTGTATAAGAGACTTTTCATGTTTCTTGAGAAAGGCTTGTATCGCTATATATTTTCCTTTCAGGACTGCCTTTGCTGTGTCCCACAGATTTTGAACCATTGTGTTTTCATCATCATTTGTTTGCATGATTTTTTTCAATTCTTCTTTAATTTCCTGGTTGGCCCATTCATCTTATAGTAGGATGCTCTTTAGCCTCCATGTATTTGGGATATTTCAAAATTTCCTCTTGTGATTGAGTTCTAGCTTCAGAGCATTGTGGTCTGAAAATATGCAAGGAATGATCCCAATCTTCTGGTACCAGTTGAAACCTGATTTGTGACCCAGGATGTGATCTATTCTGGAGAATGTACCATGTGCACTAAAGAAGAATGTGTATTCTGTTGCTTTGGGATGGAATGTTCTGAATATATCCATGATGTCTATCTTGTCCAGTGTGTCATTCAAGGCCTTTATTTCCTTGTTGATCTTTTGCTTGGATGATATGTCCATTTCAGTGACGGGGGTTGTTAAAGTCCCCTACTATTATTGTATTTGTCAATGTGTTTCTTTGATTTTGTTATTAATTGGTTTAGCTAGTTGGCTGCTCCACTGTTAGGGGCATAGATATTGAAAATTGTTAGATCTTCTTGTTGGACAGACCCTTTGAGTATAATATAGTGTCCTTCCTCATCTCTTATTTTAGTCTTTGGCTTAAAATCTAATTGATCTGATATAAGGAATGCACCCCAGCTTTCTTTTGATGTCCATTAGCATGGTAACTTGTCTTCCACCTCCTCACTTTAAATCTGGAGGTGCCTTTGGGTCATAAATGAATTTCTTGTAGGCAGCATATTGATGGGTTTTGTTTTTCTTCCATTCTGATACCCTTGTCTTTTGATTGGGGCATTTAGCCCATTTACATTCAGGGTAACTATTGAGAGATATGAATTTAGTGCTGTTGTATTGCCTGTAAGGTGACTGTTACTGTATATTGTCTCTGTTCCTTCCTGGTCTACTACTTTTAGGCTCTCTCTTTGCTTAGAAGATCCCTTTCAATATTTCCTGTAGAGCTGGTTTGGTGTTCACAAACTCTTTTGGTTTTTGTTTGTCCTGGAAGGTTTTTATGTCTCCTTCTATTTTCAATGATAGCCTAGCTGGATATAGTATTCTTGGCTGCATGTTTTTCTCATTTAGTGCTCTGAATATATCATGCCAGTTCATTCTGGCCTGCCAGGTCTCTGTGGATAAGTCTGCTGCCAATCAAATATTTTTTACCAATGTATGTTAAAGACTTCTTGTCCTGGGCTGCTTTCAGGATTTTCTCTTTGTCACTAAGACTTGTAAGTTTTGCTATTATATGACAGTGTGTGGACCTATTCTTACTGATTTTAGAGGGATTCTCTGTGCCTCCTGGATTTTGATGCTTGTTCCCTTTGCCATATTAGGGAAATTTTCTATAATAATTTACTCCAATATACCTTCTGCCCCCATCTCTCTTTCTTCTTCTTCTGGAATTCCAATTATTCTAATATTGTGGTGTCTGATGGTATCACTTATCTCTGGAATTCTCCCCTCATGGTCCAGTAGTTGATTGTCTCTCTTTTGCTCAGCTTCTTGATTCTCCATCATTTGGTCTTCTATATCATTAATTCTCTTCTGCCTCATTTATCCTAGCAATAAGAGCTTTCAGTTTTTATTGCCCCTCATTAATAGCTTTTTTATTTCAATTTCATTAGATTTTATTTCTTTTATTTCTCCAGAAAGGGCTTTTATTTCTCCAGACAGTGTTTCTCTAATATCTTCTATGCCTTTCTCGAGCCCAGCTAGCACCTTGAGAATCGTCATTCGGAACTCTAGATCTGACATATTACCAATATACGTATTGATTAGGTCCTAGCCTTTGGTACTGCCTTTTTTTCTTTTCTTTATTTTCTTTTTCTTTTCTTTTTTTTTTTTTTTGTGCCGAGTTTTTCCACCTTGTCATCTTATGCAGATAAGAATATATGAGTGAGAGAATAAAATACTGAAAGGGTGGAAATGACCCCAGAAAAATGTGTGTTAACCAAATCAGAAGAGACCTGAAATTGTGGGGAGAAGAAAGGGAGTAAAAAGAAGTTCAAAAAAATTTTTTTAAATCAAATAGAAAAATAAAATATATATATATATATATAAGACTGGTGAATAGAACAGAGCAACCCACATGATTTTGGGTGAATTTTGGTCTCTTAGAGGAAACTACATCCCAAAATGTTAAGGAAAGGGGAAAACACACACACACACACACACACACACAAGGGTAAATATGATGAATGGATAGAACATGACAGTAAAGATGAAATTTTTTAAAAATTATAAAAAAGGAGTTCATAAGATAAGTTGGTTGGGAAAAGAAAGAAAAAATGGAGAGAATTTGCTCAGGCCAGAGACTAGAACAAACCCTGTGCTAGATTTATTTTGATCTATTAGAAGAAGATGTATCCCAAAATATTTTAGAAGAAAAAAAACCATGTGCATACAAAAGATAAGTTTAGATACAATGAAGGATAAAATATGACTATAATAATAAAGGTTCAAAAGTATTTTTTAAGAAAGGTATTGTTAAGATAAACTAGTTTAAAAATGTTAAAAGAGAAAAGGGTAAAAGTTAAAAAAATTAGAATAAGAAAGAAATAAAATTTAAAATATTTTATTAGGGAGAGACAAGATGTCAGGGAAGTAGGAGGAGGCACCGTTTTAACCTGTACCCTAAAGTGAGCTGATTACCTACCAAAGAACTCTGATCACCAATGAAAACAGACTGAGATTAGAATTATACACTTCTGGATCTCTACGGGGGCAGAAAATGCAAGTGGGCAGATAAAGTGAAGTGGGAACATGGGACTGATATCAGAAGATAAGCAAAAAGGGGAGGGAGCCACCAGAAGCTATCCATTGGAAAGTAATACCCCAATATGAGAGTGCCCTGTGATTGGGGACCAGCATTAACTTGGAGTCTGGTTGAAAGCACTCAAAAAGAGCACAGGATTGTGGGGAGAAATTGCGGGAATTGGGCAGTTAGGGACAGGGGCTTAAGTCCCCTGACCCAGGACAATCACCCTTGGCCCTGTCCTGGACTGAAAGTGAAGGGATGGAGAAGCATCTTTCATGCCAATCGGCCTCAAAAAAAAAAAAAATCAGGGTAGTGATTCTCATATCAGATAAACTAGATTTTAAACTAAAGACATTAGTCAGAGATACAGAAGGACACTACATAATTCTTAAAGGGACTATCCACCAAGAAGATCTAACTATTGTAAATATTTATGCCCCCAATATAGGAGCAGCCAATTACATAAGAAAACTGCTAATGAAGAGAAAGAGTCATGGGACACCTGGGTGGATCAGTTGGTTAAGCGGCTGCCTTCGGCTCAAGTCGTGATCCCAGTGTCCTGGGATGGAGTCCCACATCAAGCTTCTTGCTCGGTGGGGAGCCTGCTTCTCTCTTGGTCTCTGCCTGCCACTTTGTCTGCTTGTGCTTGCGCATGCTCTCTCTCTGACAAATAAATAAAAATAAAATATTTTAAAAAAGAGAGAGAGAAAGAGTCATATTGGTATGAATACATTAATAGTAGGAGATCTTAACACACCTCTCTCATTAATAGGCAGATCATCCAAGCAGAAAATGAACAGAGAAACAAGAGCATTGAATGACACATTGGACCAGATGGACCTCATAGATATATACAGAATGTTCCATCCTAAAACAACAGAATACTCATTCTTCTCGAGTGCACATGGAATCTTCTCCAGAATAGACCACATACTGGGTCAAAAATCAGGACTCAACCGATACCAAAAGACTGATATTATTCCCTGCACATTCTCAGATCACAATGCTTTGAAACTGGAGCTCAATCACAAGGAAAAGTTTGGAAGGAACTCAAACACCTGGAAACTAAAGACCACCTTGATTAAGAATGCTTGGATCAACCAGTAGATCAAAGAAGAACTGAAACAATTCATGGAAACCAATGAGAATGAAGACACTCCAGTACAAAACCTATGGGATACAGCAAAGGCGGTCCTAAGGGGGAAATACATAGCCACCCAATCCTCCCTCAAAAAAATTGGAAAAATCCAGAGTACACCAGCTGTCTCTACACCTTAAAGAACTGGAGAATCAACAAAAAATCAAACCAACTCCACACATAAGAAGGGAAGTCATCAAGATTAGAGCTGACATCAATGAGGTAAAAAACAGAGATAGGGTAGAATGTATCAATGAAACTAGAAGCTGGTTTTTTGAAAGAATCAATAAGATCAATAAACCATTGGCCACACTAATTCAAAAGAAAAGAGAGAAAGCTCAAATTCATAAAATTATGAATGAAAAGGTAGAGATCACAATGAATACTAAGGAAGTAGAAACAATAATCAGAAGTTATTATCAACAGTTATATGGCAATAAGCTAAGCAACCTAGATGAAATGGATACATTCCTGGAAAACTATAAACTCCCCAAATTGAACCAGGAAGAAATTGATAAAGTGAATAGACCAATATCTAGTAACAAGATTGAAGCAGTGATCAAAAACCTCCCAAAAAACAAGAGCCCAGGTCCTGATGGATTCCCTGGGGAATTCTACCAAACTTTCAAAGAAGAAATAACACCTATTCTCCTGAAGCTGTTTCAAAAAATTGAAGCAGAAGGAAGACTTCCAGACTTTTTCTATGAAACCAGCATTACCGTGATCCCCAAACCAGGCAAAGACCCCACCAAAAAAAGAATTTCAGACCAATATCACTGATGAATATGGATGCCATGATTATCAACAATATCCTAGCAAACAGGATCCAATAGTACATTAAAAAGATTATCCACCATGACCAGGTGGGATTCATTCCTGGATTACAAGGATGGTTAAACATTCACAAATCAATCAATGTGATAGAACAAATCAATAAGAGAAGAGAGAAGAACCACATGGTCCTCTCAATCGATGCAGAAAAAGCATTTGACAAAAATCCATCATCCATTCCTGATTAAAACGCTTCAAAGTATAGAGATAGAGGGAACATTCCTCAACTTCATCAAATCTACCTGTGAAAGACCCACAGCAAATATCATCCTCAATGGGAAAAAGCTTGCAGCCTTCCCGTTGAGATCAGGAACACGACAAGGATGCCCACTCTCACCACTCTTGTTCAACATAGTATTAGAAGTCCTAGCAACAACAATCAGACAACAAAGAGAAATAAAAGGTATCCAAATTGGTAATGAAGAAGTCAAACTCTCTCTCTCTTTGCAGATGACACGATACTTTATATGGAAAACCCAAAAGACTCTACCCCCAAACTACTAGAACTCCTACAACAATTCAGCAACGTGGCAGGATACAAAGTCAATGTACAGAAATCAGTGGCTTTCTTATACACTAACAATGAAAATACAGAAAGGGAAATTAGAGAATCGATTCCATTTACTATAGCACCAAGAACCATAAGATCCCTGGGAATAAACCTAACCAAAGAGGTAAAGCATCTGTACTCAAGGAACTACAGAACACTCATGAAAGAAATTGAAGAAGACACAAAAAGATGGAAGACCATTCCATGCTCTTGGATCGGAAGAATAAATATTGTTAAGATGTCTATACTGCCTAGAGCAATCTATACTTTCAACGCCATTCTGATCAAAATTCCACCGGGATTCTTCAAAGAGCTGGAGCAAATAATCCAAAAATTTGTATGGAATCAGAAGAGACCCAAATTGCTAAGGAAATGTTGAAAAACAAAAATAAAGTGGGGGGGCATCACGTTACCTGATTTCAAGCTTTACTAAAAAGTAGTGATCACCAAGACAGCATGGTACTGGCATAAAAACAGACACATAGACCAGTGGAACAGAGTAGAGAGCCCAGACATGGACCCTCAACTCTATGGTCAAATTATCTTCGACAAAACAGGAAAAAATATACAGTGGAAAAAAGACAGTCTCTTCAGTAAATGGTGCTGGGAAAACTGGGAAGCTATACGTAGAAGAATGAAACTCGATCATTCTCTTACACCATACACAAAGATAAACTCAAAATGGATAAAAGACCTGAAAGTGAGACAGGAATCCATCAGGTTCCTAGAGGAGAACATAGGCAGTAATCTCTTTGATATCAGCCACAGCAACTTCTTCCAAGATATGTCTCCAAAGGCAAAGGAAACAAAAGCGAAAATGAACTTTTGGGACTTCATCAAGATCAAAAGCTTCTGCACAGCAAAGGAAACAGTCAAGAAAACAAAGAGGCAACCCACGGAATGGGAGAAGATATTTGCAAATGACAGTGCAGACAAAAGGCTGATATCCAGGATCTATAAAGAACTTCTCAAACTCAACACACACAAAACAGACAATCATATTAAAAAATGGGCAGAAGATATGAATAGACACTTCTCCAACGAAGACATACAAATGCCTATCAGACACATGAAAAAATGTTCATCATCACTAGCCATCAGGGAGATTCAAATTAAAACCACATTGAAATGCTACCTTACACCAGTTAGGATGGCCAAAATTAGCAAGACAGGAAACAACATGTGCTGGAGAGGATGTGGATAAAGGGGAACCCTCCTACATTACTGGTGGGAATGCAAGTTGGTGCATCCACTTTTGAGACTACAAAAAACAATCTGAGGGTTTTGACAGGGTGGGAGTTTGGGAGGCTGGGCGAGCCAAGTGGTGGGTACTACGGAGGGCACGTATTGCATGGAGCACTGGGTGTGGTGCATAAACAATGAATTCTGTTACACTGAAAAGAAATTAAATTTAAAAATATTTAATTAACTTCGCAAGATAAAGGATCATCGGCAGAAAGCCATGAATTCCAGGCTTTGCTTTCCCCTCCTCTGGAATTACCCTCTTTTCCTTGATCAGTGAACTGGGTCCTGGCTGGATTTCTTGCTTATCTTCTGTGGGGAGGGGCCTGTTATAGTGATTCTCAAGTGTCTTTGCCTGAGGCGGAATTGCTTTGCCATTGCCAGAGGCGGGCTAAGTAATCTGCTTGGTTTCTCTCTTGGGAGCTTTTGTTCCCTGAATGCTTTCTGTAGAGCTCTGGAGGATGGGAATGAAAATGGCAGCCTCCCAATCTCCAGCCCAGAGAAACCAAGAGCTCAGGGCCTCACTCCTCAGTGCACCCTTGGAGAAAAGCACTCAATCCCTACCTGGCCCCTGGCCACCCTCTGAGCTCACATGACCTGTGACCCAGAAATTCTGTCTCAGGCACACAGCCCCATTTAGGGTCTCCAAACCCAGCAGATCTCTGCCACTCTCTGGGGGGGGGGTGTGTCCCTGGCCCTGCCACTTGTGGGGTCCCTGCTCAAAGAGCAATGCCCTGACTGTGCCACAGATCAGAGTTTAAGGTAACCCCGAATTCAGAGTTCACTCCTTGGCTCTGTCTCTGTAGCCAGCTTCCCTGCTTTAATACCTGGGAGCTCTGCTACACTCAGACACCCCCGATCCTTCTGTGACCCCACAGGACTTGAGACCATGCTGTCCCCACAAGGGCTCCACCCCCACGTAGACTCTGGAGTGATGTCCTTCAGTGTGGCAGACTTCTTCTTCTTCTTCTTCTTTTTTTTGACACAGAGAAAGAGATCATAAGCAGGCAGAGAGGCAGGCAGAGAGAAGGGGATGCAGGCTCCTTGCCGAGCAGAGAGCCTGATGTGGGGCTCATCTCAGGACCTGGAGATCATGAACCAAGCCGAAGGCAGAGGCTTTAACCCATTGAGCCACCCAGGTACCCCAGTACAGCAGACTTCTAAAAGTTCTGATTTTGTGCTCCATTGCTCCATGGCTTGCCGGAAACCGGCCCCTCCCTGCACAGGCTACCTTCCCATCTCTTTGGATTCACTTCTCCATAAGTCCTACCTTTTAGAAAGTGGTCAATGTTCTGTTTCAAGAATTGCTGCTCTTCTCTTCGATCTCCTGTTGGGTTTGTTGGTGTTCGGAATGGTTTGATAACTATCTACCTGAACTCCTGCAACCTGATGTCATCTCAGCCTGCTACCATTCTACCAACCATTTCTTGGAGGGACTATCTTTTTGCCTTTGGATAGTCCTACTTGCTTTGGTGAAGATTAACTGGCCACTAATTGATTGAATATTTATTAAACTAAAAAATCTAATAGAGGAACTGGTGGGTAGAAAAACAATCGCTATAGACAGAATGTTTGAAATGTTGAAATTTCACATGTGATGGTATTAGGAGGTCAAGCACTTGAGAGGTGACTAGGTCACGAGGGTAGAGCCCACAGGAGTGGGGCTCAGGAGAACTCCCTGCCCTGCTACCATATGAAGACACAGCAAATAGGTAGCCATCTATAAAACATCTATAAATCTCAGGTGGATTTTCAGCAGACACCAAATCTGCTGGTGCCTTAATCTTGGACTTTCCAATCCCTTAAACACTTAGAGACGTTTGTTGTTTATAAGCCATCCAGTATGTGGACGCTTGCTGTACCATCCTGAACATCTCCCAATGTCCTACATGTTATTCCTTATGCTCCATAAGTAAGTGAAACCATATGATAATTGACTCTCTCTGCTTGACATATACAATGGAGTATTATGCCTCCATCAGAAAGGACGAATACCCAAATTTTGTGTCAACATAGACAGGACTGGAAAAAATGATGCTGAGAGAAGTAAGTAAAAGTCTGAAATTTTTGAAGAAATCAGCATCACTTTTTAATTTTTCCTTCTAAATAGACATCATTTGTGGCGACAGTTTGATTCACAGCAAAAAATGAGTAGAAAGCAGAATTCTCATATATAATTATTCAGCCTCTCCCATTGTCAACATCCTACACCGGAGCAGTACATTTGTTATAAATGATGGACCTACTTTGACACATCTCCCAAAGTCTATAGAAGCCATTAGGGTTCACTTTGGGTGCTGTATATGTGTATTTAACTAGGGTTTTTTTTTTCTAGTCTATCTTTTGCCAGGTTAATTTGTACATTCCTAGTCTCTGAACCTAAGAGGGTGGAGGAAAAAGTTTCTTCTTCCACTCTGTTTCCTCCACGTATTCCATAAACACATGTCCAGGTTGAACCCTGGCTCTTCACAACATTAACTCTTGTGCTCATTTGCTCACTCTTGTAATACATCTAACATAGTCTGAGAATTGTTTTGCCCATACCACCATGATGAACTCTAAAAGTTTAGGATGTGTTTGCAGTTTTTCCCTTATCTCTACATTCCCTGCTGAAGACTGATGTTTTACACCTAAACCATAAAATCAGAGATAATAAAAGTATTGTTGTTTAGTAAGTGTGCCATACAGTGAGGCATATGCACACCATGCTGTTAGTCATAGGCTACACTATGGCGTTGCGGCTCTAATTCAGGCCCATGCTTTTTCTCACTACATGATATTCCATAAAGTCACAAATGAAGTTAAGTAGCCATAGAGTCAGGAGCAGAAAGTGTTTTTGAGACTGAGATGATAACATGCAGATAAGCAGGCATATCTTTGGCCATCCCAGAGACAGCTCTCTTCTCTTTCCTTAGACTTGTCATTGGACAGGATGAACTGATTACAGGGCCATCCTCTCAAGGGGCTGGAAGGTCAGTGAAAGTCAGGACAAATCCCAGACCTCCCCGACTTACTCCTACACCCAGTCTAAATACTTTTCAATGGAAGAGAGTATTTTCTGAAACTTGATCAATCAACAAGCACTCAGAAATGTTACACAAAACTACATTGTTCACTGAGAACTTCAGCCAGTAATGATTTCATTCTTCAGCTGTAACCCCAGTCATCTGAGCTGGCTGATGAACTTACAGGTCTGAAATGCTATCCCCAATGGTCCATTTTTCTGAGGCCTGGGGATATCTGGGAGATTTGAAGCTGTCTTGAGGCAACTTTCCCCAGGAACCTAACAGGAATCGAGGCCTCTTGAGAGGAAATTTTAGAGATAGAACAAGACAAGGGACTGCAGATAAGACATATCTTATCTGGATCTACCAGATAAGATATGTCTTATCTGGTAGATCTGCTCTACCAGAGCTACTGGTATCTGCTCTGGATCTACCCCCTCCTTCTTTCTGGCCACTCTACTGTTTACCACACAGAAGGGAGTAGCCAAAGGCAACTTTTAGGTGCAAGGTAAGCTGCACCTAAGCTGTAAGGTGCAAGTGCCTTCTGACAGTTACCCCACAGTAAATCTTAGTGTGCCTACTGTGATGTCCAATCCCAGATCTGCCTGTGTTTTCCTGATACACCCATTCCATTTTCACTGCTCTCTGATTCTCTATAAAGATAGAAGCTATAGCATCTGAGTGGCTCAGTCAGTTACGTGTCTGCCTTTGGGTCAGTTCATGGTCCCAGGGTACTGGGGTCAAGCCCCTCATCTTGGGCTCCCTGCTTAGCAGTAAGCCTGCTTCTCCCTTGCCCTCTGATGCTCCTCCTGCTTATGCTCTTCTATCTGTCCAATAAATCAATAAGATGATTTAAAAAAAAATAAAAAGAATTTTGAAACTTTTCTGTTTATCCTTCCCTCCCAATCAGAAACTTCAATTACTGTGGACTCTGAAAAACAATCTGAGGGGTATGAAGTGGTGGGGGGGTGGGAGGTTGGGGTACCAGGTGGTGGGTATTATAGAGGGCATGGATTGCATGGAGCACTGGGTGTGGTGCAAAAATAATGAATACTGTTATGCTGAAAATAAATAAAAAATAAATTTAAAAAAAAAGTCTCATTCAGTGCACCTGGGTGGCTCAGTTGGTTAAGCGACTGCCTTCGGCTCAGGTCATGATCCTGGAGTCCTGGGATTGAGTCCCACATCGGGCTCCCTGCTCAGCAGGAAGTCTGCTTCTCCATGCTCTCTCTCTCTTTTTGTCTCTCTCTACCTCTTAAATAAATAAATAAAATATTAAAAATAAATAAATAAATTTTAAAAAAAATAAACTTCAATTACTGTCACCTCTACTTACCTCCCCTACTAGATCAGAATTAAAAGTGAGGGGCCGCCTGGGTGGCTCAGTGGGTTAAGCCACTGCCTTCGGCTCAGGTCATGATCTCAGGTCCTGGGATTGAGCCCCACATCGAGCTCTCTGCTCTGCGGGGAGCCTGCTTCCTCCTCTCTGCCGGCCTCTCTGTCCTCTCTGCCTACTTGTGATCTCTGTCTGTCAAATAAATAAATAAAATCTCTAAAAAAAAAAAATTAAAAGTGAACTTTTAATTTTGACTCTTGAAGAAACAATATCAGTAGTGGTAATAATAATAACATTAAAATTCTTTTAGGGCTTACAGTGTTCTTTGAATAGGGTGACCCTATAATTTGCTGTCTGGTTGGGACACTTTTGAGAGTGAAGAGGGACATTATTATATATTAGCCAAGAAATGAGCATAAATAGGGATGGTCCTCAGCAAGCAGGGGCACTTAGATGGTTTCATAGCTATGAACCAGTTTCACATGATAGAGAGCAAAAGGAGCTCTCCGTGGTCTCTCTGTAAGGGCACTAATCCCATTCCCAAGTGCTCCACCTTCATGACATAATCACCTCTCAAAGGCCCCACTTCTAGTTACCATCCCATTGAGACTTAGGTTTTAATATACAAATTTGTGGTGGGGGTGGGAAACAAACATTCAGTCCATAGCATCTTAGAATAAGGTACTTAAATTATTCCTAACTTACAGATAAGGAAACAAATACAGAAGTTGATATATTATTGATCTTTAAAATCATAATGCAGGACTTTTGGGTACACATCTGCACTCAACCAGAAAAATGCAGTTGGAGTTTCAGGAATAATTAAAAAGGTGAACTGATTCCAGACCACTGTCCAAACAGACTCCAATTGCTGTGCACTTAAATTCTCTTTTATTAGTGCTTTGCCAATCATCCATGTGTTTTATAGATGACAAACTGAGGTCCAGAGAGGTGATAACATTTTCCTGAACATAACATACCAGTCATGAGGCTGCAACTAATACATATGGTCTCCTCACTCTACAGGCTTTAGTCAAATTCTCAAGAGCAGTTTATGGAAATGAATATCACATCATATATGCCTAAAGAAATGACAACTGTGATGTATGTCAAACTACTTGAGAGAAATTTTGAGAGACTGATATCATATTTAATCTGTGTAATGAAGGTAAATACTGCAACTGTGATATAATGTATGGGAAATGAGGTTTCTCAGTAATGGCTCACAGACTCATTCTATACTGGATAGCTGTCCCCATGACCTAGAGGACAACAGAGATGATGCAGACATTCTCAGAACCATTTTTTAAAACAGAGGTTTGAGGCAAACAAGACTCAAGTCTCACTGCTTGGAGAAAATCCCACTGCTAGAAGGGACATTCTTCTGCTGCTTATATTCTTAGTCAACGTCACTGTTTCTCAGCTGCATCCTTTTCCTTGTCTGGTACCCACCTCCCCCTTTCCACCATCGTCACAGACAAGACAGTCTCCTATTCCTTTACCCATGTCAGCCCCATTCCTGGAGCTATGCTCTCTCTCTGTGCTGTATTTTCACTGTCTTCTCCCATACTGACTCTTTCCTCAAGATGTGCACCCCTTCATGTCACCTTCTCCCCAGCCATCCCCATCATGTTAGTGCACAAATTTGCTCCAGCTCGTCACTGTCAGCCTCCTCGTTAACTCCATTTCTTTCACTCTGACTTTTTCTTCAACCTATTGGAATAAGGGTTCTCTGAAAGTACTCCAGAAAATACTCCATGGATCTCCTGATTATCACATCTCATCATCTAATAAAATATTACCTACTTAAACAATTTTAAAAATTGTAAGTTATCTATATGTACATGTATATATATAAATATACACGTAGTGTGTTGGTATACTCTCTCTATATGCACATAGACAGAGAAAGAGTGTTAGTTTTTTTCTATCAGTCTTGTCTTTTAACTGTACCATTTAGTCCATTTATATAACATAATTATTCATTTTTATTTTCCTCAGTGAATACCTACTACCTTATTTTGCCTTTGCTATTAGTCTCATTTGTCTGGCATTTCTATTTCCTATCCTTTCTTCCCTTCTTTTGGATTAGTGGTGTAATTGTCTGTCATTCTGTGACAGCCATTAAAGCTGTACAAAGTAATTCTCTCATTCCAGGCACCTAAAAGGATCCTATTTCTCTGTCCCTTGTACTAAAATGTGACCATGAGGTTTTCTCCAGTCAATGAAGTGTGAATAGAAGTGACATATGTCCCTTCCAGCAGAAGCATTAAGAGCTGTCCTCTGTGGTGCTGTTTTTTTTTTTTGTTTGTTTTGTTTTGTTTTTTTTTAGGTTTTATTTATTTACTTAGATAGAGACAGAGAGAGAGAGTGGGTAAAAGGCAGAGAAGGAGGGAGAGAGAGAATCCCAAGCCGACTCCAAGCTCAGCCCAGAGCCCAACTCAGAGTTTGATCTTATGACCTGAGATCATGACCTGAGCCAAAATCAAGAGCAGGATGCTTAACCAGCTGAGCCATGGGGGCATCCCAGTACTATGTTCTTTCCTCTGCCTCTTTGATTAAGACAGTGTGTGTCAAGAGGAAGCCTGTGTCAGCCTGTTTTCCCAAGTGACAAGAGCAGGCAGAGCTCCTAGGCTGGACCAAGGTAGATATGTAGCAGGAATGAGAAAGAAACTTTAAACTACTGAAATTTTGAGATTGCTTGTTACTGCAGCACAACTAGACTCTCCTAACTGATCCACAGTCTACTTATTCTCTGCTAGTTTGGAATTCAAACCCTGTGTTTCCCTTCTTTTCTCTGCTTATCTTAGAATTCTCAAATGCATACTAAACATAGAAAAGTCTAATCAATACTTTTAGTCATCTCTTGAACACGGCAATTCACTTCACTTCCAAGTTATGTTCCTGACATATATTTTAATTTTATCTTCTTAACTCAACAAGAAATTATTGCTTTATATAGTCAAAAGATCTTTGACTTGTTCACATACTTATCACCATCTTTCTTTATTCCTTCCTGAATTCATATTTCTGATGAGTAGCCTTTCTTTTTAACCTCAAATCCATTCTTAGAAATTTTTTAGTGGAAGACTGCTTTAATGAAGTCATATAACTCCATTAGGTTTTGTTTTATATTATTGTTTTGTCAGCAAATGCCTTATTTTATTCATTTCTAAGTGCCAGAGTAAATAATTCTCTGTTGGTGTGTTGAGAAATCAAAGCCAGTGTATTGAATTAAGATTATGGTGTGCTAAAGAGGGGAAAAGTCATTCACATGGTCAGGTTACACCCTCAGCATTCCAGCTGCCACTTTCAGGAAGTGAAAAGCCCAGGGCACAGTTTCAGGACATGGATGCAGAAGCAAAGTCACAAGATTTGTCCCGTGCCTTGGTGACTGAGCCAGCCTGACATCCTTTGGGGGTTTCATTTAACTTTAGTTCCTCTCCTCCACTCTGACATTCTAGGAGTGGTTGCTGTGACCAAGAACTGTAACACATCCACCTTCCACACGCAGGAGTGCTGAAGTGGCCAACACTGGGTGAGGTCGCAGGTCTCCTCCTCTCCCAGCCCAGACCCCCCACACACACCCTAGGTCCATGCAGTCTTCCAGCTGCAGAAAGCAGAATGCCCCCTACACCAGAAGAGGTGCTGTTGGAATTCCAGTCATGCCAGGACTCCTGGGGAGACAGAGGACCTCCCTTTCTCTGGTGCTCTGGGGATCACGTATTTATGTGTCCTTTGCAAACCTGCAAGAGTTATTTGTTTGATGCAAATGGCCCCCTGAGATGACAAGGACTTTGCTGCAGTTCAGGCATCATTACCGTAGTGGCTTTCTTTGCTGCTCCTTGTGAGCCAGCAGACAGATGAGGTTCACATGGTACGGTTCCTATAAACAAGACTCACCCTTCTCAGCAGTCCTGAAAAAAGAGTGGTGTGGATGGTTCCCTACAATGTCCTTCCTTACAATGTCTTTGGTTCCCACTAAAGTGAAACCAAGATGCTCCTCCCACCTATCTTTCCTTGGAAGCCAAGCCCCTTTGTAATCTGTATAAGATTCCCTCCCCAGGGATCCCGGGATCACAGTGACTGGCCTTCAGCTCTGTCCTAGAGACCAAGCTAGAGATCCAGGTCAGTGGCTGAAGAGATGGTCTCAGGGACTCCTTCTTCTTCTGTGTTGGGTTAGAGGGACCAGGGTGGTTGAGGTTAGCACCTGAAAAAACTTGAGCTGGACCAATATTGGGATGGAGCATGTGGGATGCAGGGAAACAAAGGCACTGGGGGAGGGAAGCATTGCTCTTGGGAATACAATGGCATCCCTCTATGATGCTGGTGTTAGGAACTGGGCTGTTGCCCTTGTGTTGGAGAACAATAGGCCTCACTCTGTCCATCATGATCCTATAGGTCATGTGGTATTTCAGGGATACAGTTCAGCTCATGTTTTATTCAAAAGGATTTCCTGATAAGCACCTTGAGCACTGGGTATAAATGTACTCATTCTTCAAATGTATTTAATTTTTTTAATGTTTTTAAGATTTTATTTATTTATTTGACAGGGATAGATAGAAAGCACAAGCAGAGGGGGCAGCAGAGGGAGTGGGAGAAGCAGGGTCCCCAGTGACCAGGGAGCTGAGCTCGAGACAGGACTAGATCCTAGGAATTCAGATCACGACCTGAACTCAAGGCAGACACTTAACAGACTGAGCCATCCAGGTGCCCCCTCAAATAGATTTTAAATTTTAAAATCTCTAATATTCAGACATAGGACTGCAGGATTTTAGTTCACTGTCAAGTCACCAACCAGAGGGAAAGACCAGCTCTCTCCAGCTAGTAGGACTTAAATACTCTTCCACAAGAGTGTATGTGAGCATCTCAATCCTTGGAAAATTGCATAGGAGGAAGGGTACCTTTCCGGCTGACCCAAACAGAGACTGTGAACCAGGGAGGCCACAGGTAGGAGCTGGGGTTCTTGCTCAGGCAATGCTTTTTCTCTTCTCTCCCTTTCCTGGCTAGGCTCTTCCAGAGGAGTGAGACCACCATGGCTCAGGAGAGGTTCTTCATCCTGTTCCCACTACTGGTTCTGGTGCTGCTAGTGCTGGGCAGTGTCCAGCCTTCTCTGGCCAAGGAGTTGAGGGCCGAGAAGTTCCTGCGGCAGCACATAGACTCGAACACCTCCACCGTCAATGCCAGCTACTGCAACCAAATGATGAAGCACCGGAATATGACGGTTGGATTTTGCAAGCCAGTGAACACGTTTATCCACGAGCCTCTGCCAGATGTCCAGGTCATCTGCTTCCAGGGAAATGTAACCTGCAAGAACGGGAAGCCCAACTGCCACCAAAGCAGTTCCAAAATGCGCATCACCGACTGCCGCCTGAAGAAAGGCTCCAAATACCCCAAATGCGACTACGAGACCAAGCAGCAAGAGAAATTCATCATCGTGGCCTGTGAGTGTGTACAGTATGAGACAGTCCACTTTGATGGTTCTGTGTAGGTCTGCACCTGATGCCCCACCTCCCTGTTGTGGCAAATGCTTCTCCCCTCTCCCTTCCTGGATATGAAAGAACTCCAGCCAGGGCTCCTATCCCAAACACACATGTGTTACTACCCAGGACCTGCCCCTGTGTGGTTTGGGAGGTGAGGGGGTCCCTGTGTAAACCACTTCCTGGATTCTTTCAGTAAAACACAGTTGCAACCACCTGGATTTCTGAAACTGTCACCATCCTGATACTGTCGTGTGATTGCGTTCCTGCTTGGGTGAGAACTGTAAATCTGGGTAGATTTCATAGGCATCAAATAGAATCATTACTTGCCTTTGCTCCTGACTCTTGGTTCTCGGTGACCTGAGATCATTCCTTTTCTCAGAGATGCCTTGCTGTCAAATATGAAGCTGTTAAGTATGGGCCATTTGAGATGAAAGGGAGCTACAGTCTGGCACTGTCTTGCTGGGTGAGCTGATGGAGGGGGGGCTCAAATACCAAAATCTCTGGCACAGAAGGAAGGACAGGGTGACCTCAAGAAAATCCTGCTTAGTCCCTGGATGGGCAGGAGTAGGGGATGAAATTATGATCCTAAGTTTTCCTTTTCCTTTTATTGAGTGAGCTATTACCAGATCACATTGACCATCTCTTAGTTGGAAAGTCAGAACATTCCATTTAGGGGCTATAAGGGTCTGTAAGGATTATTAAATTAAATGAGAATAAGTAGATTTTGACTCATGTATCCACTTTAATGGATTGGGCCTGCCTAGAACGTTGCAGAAAAAAATTCTAATAAGCGATGAGGTTGAACGGTAGCCTCTGTGGAAGGCAGGATGGAGGTAAATGTGTGTGTTCCACTTGCTATCCCTGAGATAGTAATCCCCACTTTTACAGAGGAACAGCCTGAATCTCAGGAATGGGTAAGTGACTTGCTCACGGCTGCTGCTACTTAGTGACACAGCTGAGACTAGACCCCAGGTCTCCTGGCCTCCAGTCCTTGTTCTTTCTGCTACCAGAGTGGACTCAGGAAGAAAATCCTGCAGTCTACCTTTTCCTAAGTGTGGTGGGGAGAGCACCTGGGTGGCTCAGTCTGTTAAGGGATCTACTCTTGATTTCATGCATATCATGCTCTCATACCCTGGTATCAAGTCCCATATTGGGCTTTGTGCTCAGCTCAGAGCCTGCTTAGGGTCTTCCTCTCTCTCCTCCTCTGCCCCTCCCCTGCTTGCACATGTGCTCTCTCTCTCTCTCCTCCTCTTCCTCTGCCCCTCCCTTGCATGTGCTCTCTTGCGTTCACTCTCTCTCACTCTCTCTCAAATAAATAAGTAAATCTTTAAAAACAGAAAAGTAAGGTAGAAGTAATTATGGATATGGCATCAAGGAAGTAGGTATAGGCAGACCCAAGAAACAAGATCAGAAAGGATGGCATAGTAGGGTACATAGTTCCCTTGGTTCTATTGGACGTCCTGTTCTGGAAAGTTCACTGATCAAATCACTCAGGAGGAGGAAACTCATTTTCCCACAGGAAGCATAGCTTCACTTTTCCAGAATTCTACCTTCGTCTCTTGGGCTTTAAGGAATGGTGGGTGCACTCTATGGCAGCCTTGATATTTTATTTAAGTTCGATAGTGTGATGTCCAGAGCTTGTAGTTTTTGCAGCATCCATGCACTCTTGAAATTCCTTCAGCCAGCCTAGACACACAGAGATGTCAAACCATCAATTCTTTCCTCAATACTTTTTTCTTTTTCTTGTAAAGATTTTATTTATTTATTTGACAGAGAGAGAGAGCGCAGACAAGTAGGGAGAGCAACAGAGGGAGAGGGAGAAGCAGGCTCTCTGATGATCAGGGAGCTGAGGGGGGCCTCGATCCCAGGACCCTGGGATCATGACCTGAGACCTTTAATGTCTGCCTTTGGCTCAGGTCATGATCCCAGGGTTATAGATGGAGCTCCACCTTGGCCTCTCTGCTCAGCGGGGAACCTGCTTCTCCCTCTCCCTCTGCCTGCCTCTCCCCCTGCTTTGTGCTCTCTCACTCTGACAAATAAATAAATAAAATCTTAAAAAATAGGAAAAAAAAGGAGGGTTTCAGCTTCTGCTTTGTCCTCAGTCAGCCTTCTGCTCCCTCATCAAAGAGACAGAGTCAAGATGGCGGAGAATTAGCAGGCTGAGACTACTTCAGCTAGCTGGAGATCAGCTAGATAGCTTATCTAAAGATTGCAAACACCTGAAAATCCATCGGCAGATCGAAGAGAAGAAGAACAGCAATTCTGGAAACAGAAAAACAACCACTTTCTGAAAGGTAGGACCGGCGGAGAAGTGAATCCAAAGCGACGGGAAGATAGACCCTGGGGGGAGG